>NC_091460.1:71226342-71526342 GCF_027789765.1 Dendropsophus ebraccatus
AGCCAGGTATCCCCTGCGGCCAGCTATGCCCCCTGTAGCCAGCTATGCCCCCTGTAGCCAACTATGCCCCTGCGGCCAGCTATGCCCCCTGTAGCCAGGTATTCCCCTGCGGCCAGCTATGCCCCCTGTAGCCAGGTATTCCCCTGCGGCCAGCTATGCCCCCTGTAGCCAGGTATTCCCCTGCGGCCAGCTATGCCCCCTGTGGTCATCTATTCCCCTTGTAGCCAGGTATCCCCTGCGGCCAGCTATGCCCCCTGTAGCCAACTATGCCCCTGCGGCCAGCTATGCCCCCTGTAGCCAGGTATTCCCCTGCGGTCATCTATTCCCCTTGTAGCCAGGTATTCCCCTGCGGCCAGCTATGCCCCCTGTGGCCAGCTACACCCCTTGTAGCCAAGCACGTCCAATGTAGTCAGATTTGCCCTGTGCAGTCAGCTATTCCCCTGCTGCCAGCTATGCCCCCCTGCAGCCAGAAATCCCCTGCGGCCAGCTATGCCCCATGTAGCCAGGTATTCCCCTGCGGCCAGCTATCCCCTCTGTAGCCAGGTATTCCCCTGCGGCCAACTATGCCCCCTGCGGCCAGGTATCCCCTGTGGCCAGGTATGCCCCCTGTAGCCAGGTATTCCCCTGCGGCCAGCTATGCCCCCTGTAGCCAGGTATCCCCTGTGGCCAGGTATGCCCCCTGTAGCCAGGTATTCCCCTGCGGCCAGCTATGCCCCCTGTAGCCAGGTATCCCCTGCGGCCAGCTATGCCCCCTGTAGCCAGGTATCCCCTGCGGCCAGCTATGCCCCCTGTAGCCAGGTATCCCCTGCGGCCAGCTATGCCCCCTGTAGCCAGCTATGCCCCCTGTAGCCAACTATGCCCCTGCGGCCAGCTATGCCCCCTGTAGCCAGGTATTCCCCTGCGGCCAGCTATGCCCCCTGTAGCCAGGTATTCCCCTGCGGCCAGCTATGCCCCCTGTAGCCAGGTATTCCCCTGCGGCCAGCTATGCCCCCTGTAGCTAGGTATTCCCCTGCAGCCAGCTATGCCCCCTGTAGCCAGGTATTCCCCTGCGGCCAGCTATGCCCCCTGTGGTCATCTATTCCCCTTGTAGCCAGGTATCCCCTGTGGCCAGCTATGCCCCCTGTAGCCAACTATGCCCCTGCGGCCAGCTATGCCCCCTGTAGCCAGGTATTCCCCTGCGGTCATCTATTCCCCTTGTAGCCAGGTATTCCCCTGCGGCCAGCTATGCCCCCTGTGGCCAGCTATACCCCTTGTAGCCAAGCACGTCCAATGTAGTCAGATTTGCCCTGTGCAGTCAGCTATTCCCCTGCTGCCAGCTATGCCCCCCTGCAGCCAGAAATCCCCTGCGGCCAGCTATGCCCCCTGTAGCCAGGTATCCCCTGCGGTCAGCTATGCCCACCTGTAGCCAGCTATGCCCCCTGTAGCCAGGTATCCCCTGCGGCCAGCTATGCCCCCCTGCAGCCAGAAATCCCCTGCGGCCAGCTATGCCCCCTGTAGCCAGGTATTCCCCTGCGGCCAGCTATGCCCTCTGTAGCCAGGTATTCCCCTGCGGCCAGCTATGCCCTCTGTAGCCAGGTATTCCCCTGCGGCCAGCTATGCCCTCTGTAGCCAGGTATTCCCCTGCGGCCAGCTATGCCCTCTGTAGCCAGGTATTCCCCTGCGGTCAGCTATGCCCACCTGTAGCCAGGTATTCCCCTGCGGTCAGCTATGCCCACCTGTAGCCAGCTATGCCCCCTGTAGCCATACATGTCCACTGTAGTAAAATTTGCCCCCTGTAGCCAGATATGCCCCTGCGGTCTGATTTGCCCCCTGCAGTCTGATTTGCCCCCTGTAGCCAGCTATGCCCCCTGCAGCCAGATATGCCCCTGCTTGGTATTAGATACTTACCGCTCCCGTTCCAGCGCTGGGCGGGTGGAGGCAGCTCCGGTCTCTGCTCCCCGGGGCTATCCTCACATCTGGGAGGCAGTGACAGGAGCGCCAGCAGCCGCAGCCTACACCCCTGGTACTCAGCTGAGGGGCGCTCTGTGGGTGGGGCCGGGGGTGCCCCTATTGCCCCCGGCTTCAGATCCCCTCTCCTCCTCCTGTGCTAATAGATGCCTGTGTATCCAGGCAGGACTTCACCGGTACAGCTGCAGCGGCGCTATTACCCGGAGCTAGAGCCGGGAGGGGCGGAGTGGGCGGGGCTTGGCTCAGCCCAGCCAATCAGCGTTACCGTAAAGACCGGGACGTGAGGAGGAAGTTTATAAGCTGTGACCTCATCACTCGCCCGCACGGTGAATACTCTTTGGTCTGAGCGGTAACTATGAGCGGAGCAGAGGCTGCAGGGAGCCGGTATGTGGGTGCTGTACCGGGAGCAGGAGGCAGGGGGTGCTGCAGCCGGGGACCACGTGTCAGTGAGCGCGGTGACGTGCCCTGCCTCTGATGACGTCACGGTTCCATCTTTCGCTCAGGATGTCCCTGCTGTCAGTACTGCACAGTTATCAGTGGGACGTGTAACGTTGCGGATGGGTCTGGTTTCCGCCATTACCCTGCACACTCTGTATAGGGCCAGGTCCAGGCCTGGCGGATTCTTAGCGCGGTAGAATGGTATTGGTACCGGGTTATACCGGGATCAGGCCATGCTGGGTGACCGGCACATCCCATTTGATTCAGGAATCGGAGCAATGAATGACATGGTCCGTGCAGATGTGTCATGTAATACTGGGTATGCGGCAGCAGCATCTGCTACAAATCGCACAGTGTGAACTAGCTTCATGTGGTGTACACACATTACACTGTGACCACATGCAAGTTCGAAGGGACTTTGCAGATGGTTTTTGGTTTGACTTGGTGACCCTGTTATGTCATGGGATCGCCACTTCCTATTAAAGGAGAACTCTCAGCAGGTTAGACAAATTAAGCCTACTGATATTGTGCATGGGGTGCGGAGGATGACAGTGTGTGCCTTACCTTCCTCCTCTGCACTGAGGATGACAGTGTGTGCCTTACCTTCCTCCTCTGCACTGAGGATGACAGTGTGTGCCTTACCTTCCTCCTCTGCACTGAGGATGACAGTGTGTGCCTTACCTTCCTCCTCTGCACTGAGGATGATAGTGTGTGCCTTACCTTCCTCCTCTGCACCGCTCCTGTGCTGTTAGCAGTGTAATCCTTGGTCCAGAGCACCGTCAGGAGCACTGCCCCGCCCCCAGAGCACTGAGCCATCCCGCCTGCTCCATGTCTACTGGCTCACTTAGTATGCGAGGGGCAGTGCTCCTAATGGTGCTGCAGGCCGAGGAGACCCAATCTGATCAGGAGATATAGCCGGGGAGAAAGCATGGTGGCTGTGCCATCTACTTCCCATCCGCTTGCTTACGATGTGGCCTCATAGACGTCATTGTTGGAATTAGCCGATTAGATACAGCTGGTGAGTGGATTGCATGGACACTGCACGCTCTCCCCAACTATCGCCTGATCACAGCAGGTCTCATGTCAAGTTATTTGTATTGACTGTCACTCTATCAATTGCTCCCTAAGTGAATGGAGTGTGCTCACTGTCTATGGGACTTGCAGAACTGGGCACCAAACTAATACCACAAAGTGACTTTACTGTCTGTCATTTGTAAATTGGTTTCTTGGTGCTGATCTCTGTAATATGATGGTGGTGGCTGTTATACAGGGTAAGGATTAGGCTACAAAGACTGCACCTTGTTGATGGTCACTGGTTTAGGGCAGCACAGTGGCTCAGGAGGGACCTGGGCTCATATCTAACCAGGCCACCATGTGCACACAGTGTATGTTCTCCGCTTTCCCCCACAGCAAAACATATAGGGGGAGATTTATCAAAGGGGTGTAAAGTAGAATTGGCCCAGTTGCCCCTAGCAACTAATCACATTTCACTTTCTTCACAGATTCCTTGGAAAATTAAAGGGGGCCTTTTCCCAGTAATTGAAACACATTACAAAGTTATTTATCTTTGTAATATGCTTCAATCACCTATTTGCCCCCTTCCCTATATTTCCCCCCCTCAAACCCAACCAGGAAGTGAAGTAAACTAATTCTTGCCTAATGACTGTTGACCCCAGGCTGCTCTGTGGCAGCCATTTTGTGACAATGACATCATCAAGAGGGAGACGAGTATAAGCCCTGTTAGGCCAGCCTCCCTTTGTCAGATGACTCAGGTTGCTTAGCTCTGATTGGATTAGCAAGCTGTAAGCCATCTAACAGTTTTACAGAGTCAGACATCACAGGAGACAAAGTGCATCATGGGAAAGCCCAAACAAGGAAGTGAAGGTAAATGAAGCCACCAACTGGAGCCTCAGGGACCTGTTTTTTTTTTTTTTTTTATCAGCGCCGGAGTACCCCTTTAAAGGTGGAATCTGGTTGCTATGGGAAACTGGGCCAATTCTACTTGCCACCCCTTTGATAAATCTCCCCCACAGAGGTTAGTATGTGACCCTTAGCGGGCACAGGGACTGATTAAGTAATGACTGTACGGCACAGTGGAGGAAGTCAGTTCCCACTAGTTGTCATGACTGTGATTGCTTTATACGGTGGTTATTAATGGAGACTAATGTCTGAAATAATGTACAAAACTCCTAATAGTCTCTGTTTATGGCTTTGAGCATGTAAAGCCTGATGTAAATGAAGACGTGTGAAGTCTGACAGCTATAGTGGCAGAACGCCTGCTGAGAGTATCATTAAATCCTTTCCGCCTAACATCTTCTCGTATAGCTACATTCGCCGATGCCGGCCAGCCGTACCTATGTAGTGTATCTTTTTTCCCAGAATCCCTCCCTGCATAGATTATGTAAATATGTTCATTAGTGCTATTTACCATTGCTCTGGCATCTAATGAATGGGGTGTCATGGGAGCTAAAGTCTGACCTGGAAATAATTGACAGGTATCAATATTTACATTGTTTACCATGGTTATTTTTAAGGTTCATCGCACTCTCTCAATTTGCATTTTGCTTTCTAGGCAAGCGGTTGATGCAATGTGTAAAAAGCGGGAAGATTACTTAGAATGGTGTGAATATTTTATGGCCGTTGCCTTTTTATCAGCTCAGAGAAGTAAAGATCCGAGTTCCCAAGTAAGTACACTGCATTGATTACGTGAGATAATGTTAGTAAATAATGTGGCGCCTCCCTGCCCCCTCGCTTCGTAGTTAATAGCGTGGCGTAAATTGCATATGGGAGAAGACTTTCAGAGGAAATTATTAAATTGGTCTCTTGTGTGAAAGGAAATTACACGTGCCATGCTTGCAAAAGTTTCTCGATCTGCTTTGGAAAGTGGGAACAGATTAGGAAGATTAGTATGTAAATGCATATTGTAGTTTTCATCCCATTGGTTGGCTTTTAATGTAAATTTGGTAGTTTCAGGGTACCGGCAGGAAAACTTAGAGAGCCGCCGTGCTCAAGTTCAGTTCTACCGAATGGGGAGCCTGCCAGCAGTGCTGGTTAATGTTGAGTGGACACTTGGCGTTTGAATCCCTGTGGATGCAGGCGTTGGCTGTATCCATGTTTTCCTGTCCGCCCTAGGGCTGCATCCAACTTCTTCAGCCGCTGGGAATCAAACACAGAGTTTTTGGTTTTAATTGCAGTAAACATTTTGACAGGTCTACTCAATACTAGTGTTGGGCCCTCAGGACTGCTGACTGCATCATACAGAGGTTGGAGAGGGTGCAATGGTACCTTGTGTTTTGGTCATGCAGCCTGAATGACCGAGAAAAACATGTTGTGTCCTGGCTACTGCCAAGGCATGTGTCCAGCAGGTGGGCTCTGCTTCCCTGGCCCCCTACTACCTGCTATGGTTGACAGCTCTAGCAGTCTTCTGATTGGATTATAGAGTTGTCCACTCAGCTGAAACAAGCGTCTGATAAAGCTCTTAAAGGGAAATTAACAGCAGGTTACATGACTATTAACTGTTTACCTTTTAATACTGAAAGCTTTGACCAAAACCCAATATATCAATATACTCTTCTCCCTGATTTGAAGGCTCAAAACAGCTGATTCATTTTAAAGGCAATATGTCACCTAATAATTAAACATATGTTTAAAGGATTTTTGTTGGTGGTAGATTTTTGTAAGCTCAATTTTGTAGGAATGTCAGCCACAGAGTGTACAGTAACACTTATGGATATTATAAATGCTCATCTTCTATTTTTAGGTTGGAGCTTGTATTGTAAATGAAGAGAACAAGATAGTTGGTATTGGGTATAATGGAATGCCTAATGGCTGTCACGATGATGCCCTTCCATGGGCTAGAACAGCAGAAGATACACTTGACACCAAATATCCTTATGGTATGTATACAGCATTGACCATTTATACAGATAAAAGTTCACAAATAGCAGAGCAGTAAATGTACTCAAAGCTAGGGCTGGGCGATATTGGCCTAAATCAATATCGCGGTTTATCGCACATGTAGCCGCGGTAACGATAATTCAACGATAATTATGACACGCCCCTTTTAGCAAACCACACCCACTTGCCATGCCAAACTGGCGATATTTTGATTAGAAAAAGTAAAAAAGAACTGAACAGCAACCCATGGTTAGTCTATCATCATTATTACTATTTGTCATTATTAGGGGTCTCAGCAGAGACCTGGATGTGTATATACAGGTATACAGCCTCTACAGGATGTGTATACACAGGGGGTCATATAGGAATACATGTGTATAACTATATGGGGGGTGGATAGGTGTATATGACTATAGGGGGGGGGATGGATTGGGGTGCATTACTATACAGGAGGTACATAGGGATAGAAGTGTATGACTATATGGGGGTGGATCGGGGTGTATTACTATACAGGAGGTACATAGGGATGGGGGTACAGAACTATACATGGGAGTACATAGGGATAGAAGTGTATGACTATATGGGGGTGAATCGAGGTGTATGACTATACAGGGGGCACATAGGGATAGGGGTGTATGACTATACAGGGGGCGGGGCAGATAGGGGTGTATGACTATACAGGGGAGGGTGGACAGGGGTGTATGACTATACGGGGGGATAGGGGTGTATGACTATACGGGGGGATAGGGGTGTATGACTATACAGGGGTGTATGACTATACAGGGCAGGGTGGACAGGGGTGTATGACTATACGGGGGGATAGGGGTGTATGACTATACAGGGGTGTATGACTATACAGGGCAGGGTGGACAGGGGTGTATGACTATACGGGGGGATAGGGGTGTATGACTATACGGGGGGATAGGGGTGTATGACTATACAGGGGTGTATGACTATACAGGGGTGTATGACTATACAGGGGTGTATGACTATACAGGGGTGTATGACTATACAGGGGTGTATGACTATACAGGGGTGTATGACTATACAGGGGTGTATGACTATACAGGGGTGTATGACTATACAGGGGTGTATGACTATACAGGGGTGTATGACTATACAGGGGTGTATGACTATACAGGGGTGTATGACTATACAGGGGTGTATGACTATACAGGGGTGTATGACTATACAGGGGAGGGTGGACAGGGGTGTATGACTATACGGGGGGATAGGGGTGTATGACTATACGGGGGGATAGGGGTGTATGACTATACGGGGGGATAGGGGTGTATGACTATACAGGGGGAGATAGGGGTGTATGACTATACAGGGTGGGATAGGGGTGTATGACTATATGGGGGGGTAGGGGTGTATGACTGTACGGGGGGGGCGGACAGCAGTTTATGACTGTACAGGGGGGGGGCGGACAGCGGTGTATGACTGTACGGGGGGGCGGACAGCGGTGTATGACTGTACGGGGGGGCGGACAGCGGTGTATGACTGTACGGGGGGGGCGGACAGCGGTGTATGACTGTACGGGGGGGGGCGCGGACATCGGTGTATGACTGTACGGGGGGGGGGGGGCGGACAGCGGTGTATGTCTGTACAGGGGGGGGGGCGTACATGGGTGTATGACTGTAGTCCCCTCAGTAACAGTACAGGACTGTAAAATAGGAGGAATGGATGTGCTGCAGCAGGCAGGATACCACACACAGCTATAACTTATCCTGCCCGCTGCAGCCCATTATTCCTCCTATGTTACACTCCTGTACTGTTACTGAGGGGATGAGATGACAGGTCAGCTGCTCCCAAGTGCTGCTCCTCCACCTCCAGCTCTGACACGGCCGCGTCCCTGCACACACAGGACATGTGCAGCGCTCGCCGGCCGGGTGCGGGGGGGGGGGGGGGGGGGGGGGGCGCTCGGACAGGACTGGTCCGGGAGGGGGGACCAGCACAGTCCCGTCCGAGTGCCCCCCACACACACACACCCGGCCGGCGAGCGCTGCACATGTCCTGTGTGTGCAGGGACGCGGCCGTGTCAGAGCTGGAGGAGCAGCAGCACGTGAGGGCGGCTGTCCTGTACTCCGCTCGGTGAGCAGGGACGCCGGTGGTGGGCGCATGGACGGTGCGGCAGGACAGGACCTCAGAGAGGGCGGACAGGTGCGCGCACGGGGGCGGGGGGGGGGGGAGGGGACGGGCGGGGGGGAGCGGGGGGGAAGGTCGCTTGGACCAGACGGGGGCGGTGCGGGCGATACAGGCGTCCCTGCACATGACATGCAGCGCTCGTGCCCGGCCGCTTGCGTGTGTGTGTGTGCGCGCGCGCGCGCGCTCGTGGGGCTCTGACAGGACGGGCGCGGGGACATAAAAATACAAAAATACCGCAATTACCGTCCTGGCTAAGTTGAAGTCGGTTAACCGACGCCAGTGACGGTATCGGTATTTTTGCGGTATACCGCCCAGCCCTACTCAAAGCATTTGTGAAGTTTGATCAGAGATGTGTGCTCCACATGAAAACACTGAGTGCCCGTCCTGCTTTCTGTGGTCTTTCCTTTTTTTCCTTTTTTGGTATTTTAGTCATGTGATGCAACCTGTGATTGCTTTGTCCTATCATATGACCAAAATCAAACAAAATGGTTCTTGATAGGGGTTGTGTTATGAAGCAAAGTTGGTAAAGTAATATCACTGTACTGTTTTCTCCCCCATTAGAGATGAGCGAACCTTGAGCATGCTCGAGTCCATCTGAACCCGATCATTCGGCGTTTGATTAGCGGTGGCTGCTGAAGTTGGATAAAGCCCCAAGGCTATGTAGAAAACATGGATATAGTCATTGGCTGTATCCATGTTTTCCAGACAACCTTAGAGCTTTATCCAACTTCAGCAGCCCCAGCTAATCAAATGCCGATCGTTCGAGTTCGGATCGACTCGAACCCGAACCCGGCTCGCTTATCTCTATCCCCCATGGACCTAATCACTTCCTGGTTTCTTCTCTGAACCTTGACCCTGCTGTTGCCATGCAGCAGTGCACACACTCAGTGGAGACCAACTGCCAGTGCTTCCTGGAGATTGCAGTTTAACTGAGCATGCCTGGACCACCTCAGTGGGTAATAACCAAAGGCAACATAATATTAAAACAATGTAGGCACATGAAAGCTTAATGGTGCGTTCACACCTACAGGATCTGCAGCTGATTTTCTGCAGCAGATTTCATTTAAATAACTGAACACAGCATCAAATCTGCTGCAGATCCTGTAGGTGTGAACGCACCCTAAGTCAGTATTTCTAAGACAGTACATTTTTTTTAATTTCACATAATGCATCAGTTTAGACCTTACAAGACTTATTTACGTAAGAGGCAACAAAGTAAGGTCCACAGGACTATTGATATGTGGTAATACAGTATGGAGGAATGATGAGAGATTGAAACTTACAAAAGGAAAGACCCGTTGGTAATGTTCAAAACACCCTTAAAGTGGTAGTGCGGCAGTAAAGAATTATTCACAGAATAACACACATTACAAAGTTATACAACTTTGTAATGTATGTTATGTCTGTGAATGGCCCCCTTCCCCGTGTCCCACCACCCCACCCGTGTACCCGGAAGTGTTGGTGCATTATACATTACCTGATCCGTGTTGCACATGTCCTCAATCTTGTGCCAAACGTCATCTTCGTCCATCCGAAGAAGACGTCACTGACTGAAGATCAGAGACGGGGGTCGACACGTAATGTATAGCGCACCACACTTCCGGGTACATGGGTGGGGGTGGTGGGACACGGGGAAGGGGGCCATTCACAGACATAACATACATTACAAAGTTGTATAACTTTGTAATGTGTGTTATTCTGTGAATAATTCTTTACCGCCGCACTCCCCCTTTAACTACTTAGGATTCCTATAGTTATGAGGGGCAAGGGACACAAATTGAAGACCAGTGTTCGAGAATCAGGGGTTGGAGTGAAGGGCACAAAAAGTGGCAGAGGGTAAAGAGGCCAAAAAGAGGAAGTAAGTAGAAGCTGAAACACCTTACTAAAGCTAGAAATTGGTATGGTAATGCGTGTAAGAGGTGTGGGTTAATTTAGGGAACTGAGCTCTTAAACCAATTCTGAGCTTTCAAGCCAGTACACTTTCAAAACCTGATGGCTAAAAGTATGGTTGTCAGTTATCCCTCCCGCCTGTCATCCCCACATACAGGAACACACAACACAATCAAGCGTTCCCGTTTTCTCTCTGGGGAGGGGTAAGCCGCAGAGAATTCTAGAGTTCTAGCTGCAGCTTATCTCTCCTAAAACTAAGGGGTCGTCCTCTATCATCACTTACATCTGTTGGTGGTTGTTCGAAAGAGCCTTATCTATCTTAGATCAGCGCCTCTCAAACTTTTTCCTCTGAAGCCTCACCCAACAGACCAAGGCACTGCCTGGGCCTCACCTGACTGACCAAGTGGGTGCCTGGGCCTCTCCATCTGTGGAGAAAGTCCATTTAAAGAGAATAATGCTAGGGCTACCTTTCACCTGTTTCCCAAGCACTATATACTAATAAAGCAAGTACAAAATAATGTTGCTAAAATGGAGATTTTTTGCAGACAGCAAATGGACTGTGCAAATCATAGTTACTTTTGTGAAAACTGGCTCCCCAGCTGGGCCTCACCAACAACTAGGGGGCGCCTCACAGTTTGAGAAGCACTGCCTTAGATTGACAGCAGTCAAGTCTAAGATGTATGGGGACCTTAAAGGGGTATTCCCCCCAAAAATTATTTTTGCATTAATACGCTGCCCACCCGTAGCTTTCCATCTTTCCAATATACAGTTATTATGGATTCTGCACAGTTTTGCTGTTATCCAGCTGCATTCACCCTCACTGATTGCATAGAATCATCAGACCTCAGTCCAACCCGACACGCTCCCTGCTCCTGGCCCCCACCCTCCGTGTCTGCATCACGTGTCCTCAGTCCCAGCACAGTGAAGTGACTGAGAACACTGATGGGGTGGCTGCTGTTAGAGAGGGAGACAGTGATCAGCGCAGCTGTGACTGTCTCCCTCTCTAACATCAGCCACCTGTTCACCCCCAGCCTAGAGCTCACCCCCTGTGTCCAGAGCCTCCCCACCGTCCAGCACTCCCCGCAGCACACAGCCCCCTGCCCCACAACCAACCGCCCCCCCATCGCCCGTGGCATCCCTCACTCACCCGCAGCATAGCCCCCGCAATCGCCCGCGGCAAGCTCCGCCCCCGCAATCGCCCGCGGCAAGCTCCGCCCCCCGCAATTGCCGCATCACCGCCAACTCGGCTCTGCTACGCCGTCACCGCCAACTCTGCTCTGCTACACTTCATCTCCTTCATTGTCTCAGCTCTGCTACATCGCCATCATCAGGCAGAAGCATTGCATGATGGGAAATGTAGTTTCCTATCTTGGATATAAATCGGCTTTTAGAAAAACTTGTAACTCAGGAACGGCAGCAGCTAGAAAGATGGGAGACGTCTCAAAATACTCAAAGGGACTTGGTGAGTAAGGCCAGCTAGGTTTGGGAGCATTTCATTTTTTTAGCTCTTGGGGGGAATACCCCTTTAAGGGTTGTAAACAGGCTGCTAGACCTTGTGGAGGGGCGAAACCCCATTCCTTTTGTAAGACTCCTTGCACAATTACTTACCTTTACTGACATCTCTGGCCGAGACAGGAACTCTCCAGAGCAGGAGAGGTTTTCTATGGGGATTCCCATAGAAAACCTTTCCTTTAACCCTTTGAGGACCAGGCCCAAAATGACCCAGTGGACTGCGCCAATTTTCATTTTTGCGCTTTTGTTTTTCCCTCCTCCCCTTCTAAGAGCTCTAGCACTTTCATTTTTCTATCAACAGGGCCATGTAAGGGCTTGTTTTTTTCAGGAATAGTTGTACTTTGTAACAACACCTTTTATTCTACCATAACATGTATGATAGAACCCCCAAAATATTATTTATGAAAATATAAATTAGTGAAATTGGAAAAAAGAATGCAATATGGTAACGTTTGGGGGGTTCCTGTGTCTATGTAATGCACTATATGGTAAAAGCGACATGATACTATTATTCTATAGGTCAGTCAGAACACAACCATATGCAGGTTCACACAGATTCTCTAATATATATATATATATATATATATATATATATATATATATATATATATATATATATATATATATATATATATATTATATGTTTGTTTTTTTTATTAAATACTTTTTTTTGCAATTAATTAGTAATAAAATGGCCCTATTGTGACTCCTACGGGGCTCTATGGGGTGTAATTTTTTGCACCATGATCTCTAGTTTTTATTAATACCATATTTGTGTAGATCGGACATTTTGATCACTTTTTATTATTTATTATATATATAATGTAAAAAAAAAAAAAAATCTGGGATCTTGGCCTTTTTTCCCCTCTTTTCGTTTACGCCGTTCACCGTGCGGGATGGCAATTGTTATATTTTAATCGGACAATTACGCACGCTACGGTGTTTAAAATCACCCCCCATTTCATAGTATAAATAAAACATATAAAAACAAATAAACATATTAATGTTTATTGGGGGAGGGGCTTTGGGGTATTTTTAAACAACATTTTTACATTTTTTTTTTTTTTTATACACACAAGTCACTTTTACATGCAATCTTCAGTTTGCATACACTATACAATGCTATGCATAGCATTGATCAGTGAAATAGGCGCTCTGCTCATTGAGCCTGCCTTTGGTAGACTCAATCAGCAGAGAGCCGATCGGACCACATGGAGGAAGGTAAGAGACCTCTGGCGGTCCGACACAGCGATTGGAACCGATCCCGATCAGTAAGTGACAGGAGCTGCTCCTATCACTTACACTTAAACGCTGAGAGTCGTCTGGTGGCAGGCGGTCAAGGGCGTACAGGTACGTCCTAGGTCATCTGGGGGTTAGAGAGTTCTTGTCTCGGACAGAGATGTCAGCAGAGAGCACTGTGTCAGACTGAAAACACTTCCTGCAGGATATATAGTAGCTTATAAGTACTTAAGACTTAAAGACTTAAGAATTTTTAATAGAAGTAAATTACAAATCTATATAACTTTCACACCAGTTGATTTAAAAGAAAAAGGTTTTTGCTGGACAACCCCTTTAAAGTGAACCAATCACCTGAAAAATCCTTTGATCTCCATTAATCCTGACCAGTTCATAACCTAACACACTTTCCAAACATATATCTATTGTGTCCGTCCCTGCCTGGCATACCGCAAAACTAGAGATGAGCGAACCTCAAGCATGCTAGAGTCCATCCGAACCCGATCGTTCAGCATTTGATTAGCGGTGGCTGCTGAATTTGGATAAAGCTCTAAGGTTGTCTGGAAAACATGGATACAGTAAATTACTATATCCATGTTTTTTACATAGCCTTAGGGCTTTATCCAAGTTCAGCAGCCACTGCTAATCAATTGCCGAACGATCGGGCTCGGATGGACTTGAGCATGCTTGAGGTTCGCTCATCTCTACCCAAAACATACTTTTGATCTATTCAATGTCATTTGGGCATTTATTTCCCATCTAAGTAGGAATAGATCAAAGTATGTTTTGGGGTATACTGAGCTGGGGCGGACGCTATAGGTATATTTTTTCAGGTGATTGGTTCCCTTTAAGAGACTATTACACAGGGCAACATCTGCCTATTCAACTGATAAATGCCATATGTTATGGGGCCCATAGACTCTGTATGTTGACACTGTAGCAGAACTCAGTGGACTCTATTATAGGTCACTAGTATTTGTCAGGTGACTGAATCCATAGAGCCTTGAGATGTCTAAAACCAGCTCCAATGTACATATGAAGCGAGCCAGTCTTTGTGTGTATACTTTTTATAAGCGATGAAGGGTTACTGTTTTTGTTCCCCTTTATTTTGTTTCCTTTACCATTTTAAAACTTGGCAATATTCTGTAAGATGAGGGGAAGAAAGAACTTCTTGGCCTTTTAAATAAGCTGTTATCATTTATTCTGCCTCCAAATTGCTGAAATCGAATTTGTGTTCTAGTAAAAATAAGCTTGGATGTGGTGATCTAATATTTCACTCAGAACCCAGCTGTGGCGTCTTATGAATGTGCTATGTAGAAGGAATGGATATTGCAACTTTACTGCCGGAGTATATATATTTTTATTTCTGGATCTCCTTTATATGTTAAATTGCGTTTGTCAGAGGGAATTGGTCACAAAGGCTTTGGGAACATAATGAAATGTCCTCTGCATAAGTTGATGAGCACCGCAGCGCTTGTAGAACAAAAACAGATGATACCTTTAGGCATTTGCAGCTTTGAAGGCAATCTTTCATTAGAATTGTATATGAGTGGAGAAAATGTTGTGGTGCCAGTTGTCATGATTACATGTAACATAGATGGACTTTGATGCTAGCTTTATCACCTGCCTAGAATACCAATGGTCTGTCTAGTTGTTCCGTTTTCCATTAGGCCGTTCACCATGTAGTGTGTAAGGGTATGTTCAGACATGGTAGATTTCCTGTGGATTTCCACTCTACAAATTTGAATGCAATACATATGGATGGGGTTTCGAAAAATCTCATCCTCAGGTAATGAACATTCTCTGGACGCTAAAAGAAGCATGCTGTGGGTTTTCAATTCTTCAGCATACTCAGAGATTCAGATACAATAGCCATGCTGGCTATCAAAGAGCAATGGAAACTGACAAATAAAGAACTAATTAAGTATATAACGTTTCTTATGTAATGCAAGAGAGCTTCTACAATTTTTTTTTTTGTCTTAACTTTTTCTTTCCCCCTTTTAGTTTGTCATGCAGAGTTAAATGCCATTATGAACAAAAACTCTGCCGATGTTAAAGGCTGTGTCATGTACGTAGCTCTTTTCCCATGTAATGAATGTGCTAAGCTGATCATTCAGGCAGGTTAGTGACTTCTATGTGTGTATTTATGTATTATTTGGTTTATTGTACACATCCCAGGGTCCTATTAGACAAAGCAAAAATGATCACAAACGAGATTGTTTATCGTTAACCTGAAATCGTTCACCATGTCACACAGAACGATAGTCGTTCGTTATGTTCATTACTACAATCGTTTACTCTATCTGATCCCAGCAAAAGAAGGAACAATTTGGGATTACACTGAACGATTAGTGAACGATTTTAGAGTCAGATCTAAAAGAATGTAAGTATGTTCTGCTCGATAATGGTCCCCTGTAATATGGCCCTTACTTTACAAGAGTTACATGTGGGGAGGAGTGGCTGCCTCCATTAAGGCCCTATTACACGAAACTATTATCTGCCGTATTCGGCCATTAATCATCTTGTTTAATAGAAGGCAAAGATCAGCCGACACGAATGATGTTGGCTGATCGTTGCAGTCGTTTGTCTTTCAACATGTTGAAAGACAAATGACTAAAATAGCAACGATCTGCTGCCATCTCTCCCTGGAATAGGAGTGGTGGCAGCAGACCACTGCTATCTGCAATGGGCTGCCCAGACGATCTGGCGATCACCCGTGCAGCCCCCTGCGGTCCCCCTGGCTCTCACCTCCTAGCTGCCGATGTGTGTAATAGCGCCTGCAGGGAGCAGGGAATGAGGAGCAAGCAAGCGATGACAGCACTCGTTTGCTCCTCTCACACGCCCCATGTAATAGGGGCTTTATGCTCTGGAACTCCACCCAACCCCAGTGGGTAATATAAGCAGAGACTAGCTGGATCCGGGGACAGTACACAGTTTGACCAAATGGTATGCTAAGATTTTTTTTTTTTTTTCTCTACAGCAGTTTTGCAATTCTATACATCTATATTATATACACATCTTAGCATTTGCGGCGTGCTGTTATACAATAATTTTTTGTCTCTATTTGGCCATGGCAGCGCACATGTGCGGAGTGAAGACAGTTGTATTGGATGTGCTAGACTACGGGCAGGGAACCTTGTCTCTCCAGCTGTTGCAAAACTACAACTCCCATTATGCCTGGACAGCCAAAGCGTTAGCTGCAAATGCTAAGATGTGTATATAATATAGATGTATAGAATTGCAAAACTGCTTGTGCTAGAAAGTTCTGTTGAGTTTCTGACCTCCATAATTATTTTTTTTCAAATAGGTATTAAAGAAGTCATATATATGTCGGACAAGTATCATGACAAACCGGAAATGAAAGCCGCGAGGAGAATGTTTGACTTAACTGGGACTAAATACACGTACGGCTAAAATGTTTTATATGCTTTTGATGTGTTTAATTTGTATAGCGTTGCTGAGTAGGGGATTGTGGGTAAAATCTCTACTTACATCTAAATACATGGATGGTTTAGTCTGGTTAACATCTGTTAGATGTTTCCAGTTTGCGTAATAACTATATGTCAGTATTACAGTTACAAGTCTGGGACCATCCTGCGGTTCTGTATAATTAAAATTAGACCTAAGTAAACTGTACCCTTCTGTAGAGCCACAGGAGGTCTGAGTCTTATAACACAGAAATAGAACATAGAAATGTACTGGGAAACTGCATAAAGTTTATCAAGGGTAGAGACTGAACATTGGAAAGGGGTAGTAATGGGGAGGTTTTAGTCTTTTAAGAACCTATGGGTAGTGGTTGATACTAACAAGAAGAAAACTTTCCAGCACGAAGTCCATAAAAGGCTGATCTTTCTTGTACAATCCAGATAAAATCACTACTTAGGTGGTAAAAAAAAAAAAAGTTCACACTAGACGGGGCCTTATGGCCGAAGCTTAAACTGTAACAAAGTCCAAAGCATTGGATTACCATAAAACTTATTTTACGCTACGTTTCTAAACAAAACCTTTATAAAAAAAAGCACGTAGCAGTGTTTTGGTAATGAAATGGCCTTTTTCAAGCCATCCATGATGAAATAGCAGTTTTTTTTTCTTTGATGGCTGCTACATACTTATTTTGCCCTGGACTTTGCTAGTTTGGGTAAAAAGTGTTTATTACCTAAATTAAATGGTATTGAAAGATATGTAAGAGTAAGGAGTAAAAGTGGTGAGAATACCTAGTGTGACCAATCCTCTGCATCTGTCACACTTACTAAGAGTAGACCTCAAGATGGTATATTACAGGGATGGGGAACCTTCAGCCCTCCAGCTGTTGCAAAACAACAATTCCCATCATGCCTGGATAGCCGAAGCTAAAGCTTTGACTGTCCAGGCATGATGGGAATTGTAGTTTTGCAACAGCTGGCAGGCCGAAGGTTCCCCATACCTGGTGTAATACATAGTGAGAATCTTGCCAAATATATCAAGGCAGCAAGAAGATGCGAAAACCCCCACCCCATAGATGAATTGCAAATGGTGTTGAGCGGACTTGACAAACTGTTCAGCAAGTCCACTCAACACGAATTGTTATGTTTAAAGTCAAGTAAAAATATGCCTAATAATGGAGACTAAGAAATAAACAGCCTTAGGAACACATGATAAAACAGCCTTCCAAATAAACATCAGGTAGTCCACCACACCTGATATGCTATTGCAAGAAATGCATCGAGGTGGTATTCCCACCACTTATTCTATGTTGTTTAAATGCCTTTTTTTGTATATTTTTCAATACCTGTTAATGAATAAACAAACATTTTCTTGGTTAAGTCTTGCGTTCTTTTCTCTCTGGCGTTCTGATTGTTAAGGAAAGCTTAGCTCTGGGTCTTAGCTTAATATATGGTGAACAATTGTAGGTGCTTCCCTGATAAAGAAGGCGAACATTATCCTTAATGCAAGTATATACTTAAGTTTTCAAATTAACTTCAGCAAAGCGAATAAGGAAGGGGCAGCACATTTTGTACAAAGGGAAAAAAACTTTAGCAGTGAAACCAACTCCTGGCGCTCCGTTGTTAGAAATGTTTTCTTTTCCTGATAATTTATGATCTCTGTTAGCTGAAAAACACACAGCCTCAGCAACCCCATGTGTCTTTTTGTTTCAGTCTATCCCTTCTAAGGATTCTCTCTGCATGGGGCACTATAATTGGCTTCTCTAGAGAGAGCATGAAGTCTTAAGCAATATTTTCCTCCCCCCTCCTTCGTCCGCCTCTTATGCTACTGATGGAAGATGAGTTTCAGCACATAACTAACCTGTATATTTTATATTTTTAGGAAATTTGTACCTAAACAGAAAAGTATAGTCATCGACTTTGATTCAATCAATAAAACCAAGCAGAGTCCACCAGTATTGTGAAGACTTGATGACTGCCTCATCTCACATCTTGACATTAAGACGTCATCTGCTTCAGTAATCGAGGAGTTAGATCTATCTATGCTTTTCTCCATAGAAGAGTTTTGGTTCATCTTGGAAATTTTCTTTTAAATGGCAGCCAGTGAAAAGTTACAAATGGTGGTTGTTTTCTTTTATAATGTAATCAAGAAATGTCTCCAAAGACCAGAAAACATAATTACTCAACTATTCTTTTATGCATTGTGTACCTGCAGGCCTAGATATGACAAATGGATTACTTTATTGTAAGGATAGTACTGGTTTTGCCATATTGGTTGCCTTTTTCTATAGGCTATAGGAGGTACCTCTTCTGTAGGAGTATATACTGTTTTTAATTTTTATTTTTTTTTTTCTTCTTAGCCTTTAGGTAATGTCTATTTTTGTATAATATTTTAACTCTTGATCTCTTCTGCCTTTGATGTAGTATCATTGCACTGATGCATTTTACTGTTCAGTTTTATTGTTTTTTTTATTTTGTACTTTTTTAATGCAATGCTATTAAAACCATGTCATACAGTGTCTTTTTTTCCATGTGTTTTTTCAATTATATCTGTCACTGAGCATTGGAGCTTGCAGTCTAAGTGCTAGTGTAGCTTTAAAAGCCTTGAACATGGTGCACATGGGAAAGAACAACTGCATTTTTTTTAAGGCATTAGAATTTGGTGTAGATTAGAAAAACCTAATATAACTAACCCTATAAATGTATATACCAGTATTGTTTGGGGTGTCGGCTAACCTGTTTATATCCGGGACTAAGTTTGTAAGTTGGAGAGTGCACGGGTCCTGGGTAGCCAGCCCACTTGTAACAAGGATTCCAGGAAAACAGGTGTAGATCCAGCACATTCAAAGAAAGGACTGTTAAAACGTGAAACTTTAATTCATATTTAAATAAAAAATGAGACACACTCAAAGGAATGCTACTGCTGGACGACACGTTTTGCACATGCACGCTTAGTCATGTCTGACAAGGCATGACTAAACGTGCATGCGTGAAACGCGTCATTCTGGATTTGCTATAAATGTATGCCAGAGCAAGGATCCAAGTCTTGGAAAGGCCTATGATACAAGCTTCCCATTAACACTATCAGACTAATTTATGCATAAAACATATAGAAATCTTGTCTGATTCTACTGGTTTCCAATGTATAGAGACAGCCACATGGTCCCCTCAAGTATTAACTCTCCAGAGTATTTTACTCTGGAATATAAAATAAAAGCAATGCATCACATTACATTCTTAGAAAAATCCTACAAAGCTATTTTTTCCCCAATGTTAATTCAACCATTAAAGGGAAACTCCAGTGATCCCATAAAATTAAATGTACAAAATGCATGCATATCATGCTGCATTAGCTGCACTCACCAATGCCCCCTCCGATTGTTTGACACCTCTCCCACTTGTCTACACTGCATCTATCCCCAGATTCAGACTCCCAGTTTTCCATTATGGCACCTGGCTGGGAAATTGCATCTATGAGCATGCATTGCACCTCAAAACAAACTGCTGGTCTTGTGGTATCAGCCCACCACTGGCTCAAAGTGCATTTACTGTGCAAAGCAGAATCTATTTATCTCTACATAACCACTCCACTCAGGAGAGGCTGTTTTTTCCCTGCCCTTGGTGGGCTGGGTTACAGATGAGATGTTTCAGTCTGCCTGGCAACAGAGGAGGCAGATCATGTGACCTTTGTCAGGATGTGCTGTGGACAAACAGACCAGTTCAACCTAGAAACTTATTGCAAACAAGCTTAATTATAGGTAGGGATTAAACGTGGTTCAATTTTTGTTAACTGGAGTTTCCCTTTAAATTGCCTCCACACTATTGATTGAGTTTTCATCATTTTTTATTTGGTACATCTTCAATCCATGACAAAAGTTTTGAAATTACTACACTTAGACAATGGTCACCTGGCTGTTACACTTCATAGCTGATACACATATGAGGTATGACACAGAGCATGTTTATTACCTGAACATTTTGCCTTCATGAAGCATACCTTAGTATGCTATTAGTTTTAATAATATAGCATATGCCTTTCCAAATCAAGCAGAGGAGGAAATAATGGAATTGTCCAATGTTAAAGGGAAACTGTTACCAATTTTAGGCTATGTTCACACACACACACACACACGTTGTTTTATAGTGATGCCAGTTAGTTTACAATAACATCAGTTATTTGGCGTCAAACTGCCAGAAAAAGATTGGGTGCGAACATAGCCTTGTGCTGCTTGAACCACCAATCATTAGGTTGACTCAATTGGCTTCTATCTACCTTGCCGTACTTGATTGATTGCACTACCTATACCCAAACAGGAAAGATCCATCCAGCAAGGGTGTTGTTGTAAGCAGAAGCTGGAGGGCTGTAGGTTTGACTCTTGTGCTGAAGACAATCCATCTCTCCATCCATTTTAAGTCTAAGGTCTGGACTTTTTGTGGAGTAAAGATGGTGTTGAAAATTTCTGTATCGTTCCCCAGTCACTGATTAGCTGTGTGGGCAATCGCTCAGCAAGCTACATGATGTTGCACCATTTACCAGGTACACACTAAAACATTTCTGTGTTGTTTTTTTTTTTTTTTTTTTTTTGGCTATAGATGACCTGTAGCTAAAGACAGCACTACTGAAGTGCATGCTTAGTTGTCTGCAATGCATGGACCTATTCACGGCATGTAACGGGGACAGAATGTGTAAACAAGGCCACTCAAGTGAATGGGTCCACAATTGCACACAGCCTACCTCACGTATCAAAGAGGCCTAAGCAATAATTTGTATAAATATTCTGCATTGCTTCACAATTGAGGAAGTAAGTCAAATAATAACGTAAATCACCAAAGGAGATAGTCCCTGCCCATGAGAGCTTACAATCTGTGGCTTGTGCCCCATGCTTAGATGTAGACTATACACACTACATGTGCACGCTAAAGCACAATGAACTCCCTTTTCATGTTCAAATAGTAGATTTTCTATTCAGGTACAGCTCTATATTTTCTTTATACATAACTGATCAATATTCTTTTGTTTAAATACATTGATTTTCTTTAGTTTAAGCTACAATTGAATTTGGAAAGCTTTTGAAGAATGACCCGATATATGCTTAGGTGACATTTGTATTTTACAGCGTTCTAGTCGTAAGACAGCAGAAGCTAACAAAGGCTTCCATGATTTCCACAACTGGGGCTACAGTTCTTTCATACTGCCGTATACTCTTGTATCATATTTTCCAGAAAACAGGGTTCTATTTTAAAGTAATCACCACGCAAGCATTTGTCATGGACGCTCATAAATATCAAAGACTTTCTCCATTCTCTTGCCCAAAGCAAAATTCTTGGCTGTGTTTTGAAGAGAAGTAAAAAAAGAGGGATCCCGCACTGTTGGGCATCTCATGAGAAATAAGCTTTTATTTATACTTAAATTAACTGAATGAGCTTATTATGTTTTAGTGTTACAAACAAGAGAGGAATAAAACAGTCAATGATACAGGGCAATAAGACTTTAAAGTGTGGTCATAATCAATATCATCTAAGTAGCACAGATAATGCATTTCAATACATAAACACTCTACCAATCCAACCTGTTTATTCAGCTAGAATAAAACCAAACAGTGTTTTTTTCCATGTATTTCCAAAGTTTTAAAAAAGCACTTGTTTTTCTTTTGCTCATATCATGCACGCTTGTTTTATTAACGTAAGTGGGTCATGTGATCACCAGTCTGACCCACAGAAAATCACAGTGCTTATAGTGTCAGAGGAAGTCATCTGTCCTGAGTCAGCTGTCTTTCTGTGTTCTACAAGCAGACATCAGCACCAATCAGTTCACTCCCCACCCAGATCTGTATGCTGCTGGGATCAGGATGTATAGTAGTTATACACTTCCCCTGAGACTGTGTTCACACATTAAGTTTTTGTTGTGTTTTTGTTTATGATATGTTCATGAATTACCCAAAATTATGGCAACAAAATGGTCCTATTTACTGTAATTAAGGAAGTTGTGAAGTGTCATTTTCACAGTGATTTTGAAAACCAGTCAAAACAAATCAAATTTTTTTTTGATATATACATAAATATCCATGTATATCCTTTTTCATCCTATCTGTAATACCCATCTACCAGCATTTGGTCAGCTGAATAGTATTGTACTGGAACTAAAACAGTCTCACCAAGGCAGAGTAACTGGTTGCATTCCCCTCTGGCTAGTTGAATACGCAACTACCTTCTCCTTCCTATTTCTTTTTTGCAGCGTAAAGGTTTTTTTGTCACATAACACAAAATATGACATAGCACAGTGATGGACAATAGAGATGAGCCAACCTGGAGCATGCTCGAGTCAATCCGAAACCGAGCGTTCGGCATTTGATTAGCGGTGGCTGCTGAAGTTGGATAAAGCCCTAAGGCTATGTGGAAAATATGGATATAGTCATTGGCTGTATCCATGTTTTCCAGACAACCTTAGAGCTTTATCCAACTTTAGCAGCCCCCATCTCTAATGGACAACCATTTGAGCTTGGTGTTTTAAAATTCGGCAAAAAAACAAGCATAACTTGGGTGATGTGTCACGTTGACAAAAAACAAAACAAAAACATTTTTGCAATATTTATAGTTTAAATAACGAAAATGTATACCCCCAGTCCTGATCCCTTCACTAGCATACACCCTTAGTCCCCCTGCTACTCCGTGCACTGTGATTGGATGTGCCCCTGTGCCACTACGCTGTGCACTGTGATTAAATGCGCTGCCTGTGCCAATACGCTGTGCACTGTGATTGGAGGCGCCACCTGCGCTGCCAAGCCGTGCACTGTGATTGGATGCGCTTTCCTGCACTACCTATGCAAGCTACAGCGCCACACTCCTGCGCAGCGTAGTGTAGTATGTGTCATAAAGGCGCCATTGCCAACGGCCCAAACTTAGTGGTAATCTCATTAAATGGCAAGAGATGGCCCTCTCGGCAGACGTCTGAGATAGTATTAATTCCAGCCCTAATCCAGGGGAGAGAGTGAAATCCAGAATGATATGCATTAATAGACTCAGCGCTATATGTCCCAAGTGAATTGGGAGGATCTTATGTTTATCTATGCCCTTGCCCAATATGTTCATAGCTGCACATATGGTTAAGCTGTGTATCATATGTACTGGTAAATCTAAGGATACTTTCCATAGCAACACTTGTAGGGGTAATGGATCTGCTAAGGTATGTTCCTCTTGGAACCAATTTTTACAATTATCTATGTCTCTCCATTGTCTTAGTTGGTCTAATATGGAAGCTAAATAATAATAATAGAATGCTTTGTCCTTGTCACCTTTTCTTCTTAATTTACCAAACTATTCCGCTATGGACTGAGGTTTTAGTATTCACTGAAGGATGTACAAGGCATTTGAATATTTGTTTCACTTTTCGATGACATGAAGCGATTATCCGCCATATTCAGACAATACCGACCGCAACGGCTGATAATCGTTTAGTGTAATAGAAGACAATGATCAGCTGACATGCACAATATGCTGATATGCTGACATTGCTCCGTGGAATAGGAGCAGTGGCAGCAGACCGCCGCTTTCTTCGATGGGCTGCCCGGATGATCCAGCAAATTACCCAGGCAGCCCCCCTGCAGCTCCCCGTAGCCCCCCAGCACTTATAGCCCTATTCCATGGAATGATTATCGTTAATAAACTCGCTCCAACGACCACTCGTTAACGATCACTAAACGATTTTTTTAGCGAACGATAACACATAATGTGAACGATATATGTAGTGTAACGATTATTTTATGGTCGTTACGTGGTCGTTTAAAACGTTCGCCGGGGTGATCATGACCATACGACACACCTACTTTTTTAAACCTTTTTACGAATTATCTTTCAAAGACCAACAACTCTTTTTTTGACATGCTGAAAAACTATTTTGAACGACAGTATAACGATTTCGCCTTTGTTGTTCGCTGGTTTCCACCAATTCCACGAAGCGATTATCGATAAAGAGCGGTCGTTGGAGCGAGTTTGTGATAATCGTTCCGTGGAATAGGGCTATTACTTGCTCACTGCCAGCGCGTGTAATGGCGGCAGCGAGTGCTGAGCTGACAGGTCGGCACTCATTTGCTCCTTTGAAATTGCCTTATGTAATAGGGGCTTTACTGTTGGTACAATAGTAAGTTGTACATCTGATTGCCTTATCTTTATGTTAATAAAATTAATTTGAACCATTTGAAAACTGCATACAGATGCATATGACCAATATGAGCCCTAAAAAGACAAAAGTAAAGTGCTAATGTTACTAGTGCATTATTATTACTATTACTATTTGTACATTGATATAAGCTCTTTAGGCTGTGTTCAAACAGTGCATTTTCATTGCGTTACTGCATCATTTTTGTGAAGACGCTACAGTATAGAATTGCAGTGAAACGCCAACATGTGTGAACATAGCCTAAATGGCACTATTTTTTTCAATAAATGGAATACACGAGGGAAAAAAATCAACTGGATCATAAAATGGTGAAAAGAACATAAATTCCAACTGTAAGAATAATAGCGTCTGTAAATGCAATACAATACAAAGAGAGCTGCATATAAAAATATATATATGAAACAATTGAAATGCAATTAAACCAACCAGAGTGGCAAAAACAGGCCTGATTAAGACCATATATCTCAAACACATCACTACCATTATACATAAAGCATATTAGCAAGGATCAACAGCTGCTTCTGAATAAAATAACTAGATACAGAAGAAAGGAGAAAAACTGTATAGAACCAAAGAGGAAGGAAACATTAGAGAACAACATAGAGAGTATAATAATAATCCTAAGGTGACTAGCTTTATTATTGAACATAGGGTCTATAACATCAAATATGGATGGATACTGCATGCCTCAGTTGCACCAGATCCTTGGATGTTACCAACACATTTTGGACCCATAAATTTGAACTAGTACGAGTTTCAGTTTCTCATCAACGTTCTGTTAACAAAACATACCTTAATCATGGGAATCCCCAGATTTATCAATCAATATATTTAAACCTCCCTGCCAGGATCCTTTAAACCCTCTGTGCAAGTTACCTAGAGATAATGCTGTTTTGAAGGTAAAGGGCAGTCACACTAAATATTGATGTGATTTAGATTTCTCTTCTGTTCATTCATTTTGCATTTTATTAATTATTAAAAATAAAAGTGTAAATCACCCCCTCTTCCCATTTCATACATAAAACATATAGAAAGTTAATCAACATATAATATACCGTAGCATGTGTAATCACCCGATTACAGTTTTACTGTTAAGTGCATTACGTAAACATGGAACCCCCCAAGATTTGCGGAATCACATTCTTTGACCCAAATTCACACCATAAATGATATTTTGGGGGTTCCGTCATTCATTTTATGGCAGATTGAAAGTCGCCATTACAAAGTACAGCTGCTCCTGAAAAAAACAAGCCCTCACATGGCCCTGTAAATGGAAAAATGAAAGAGTTATAGGTCATAGAAGGCGAGGAGGAAAAAACGAAAACACAAAAGTGACAATTGGCCCTGTCCTTAAGCCCATTTCAGGCCCGGTCCTTAAAGGGAACCTGTCACCCCCCGTGCCGGGGTGACAGGCTCCCGACCCCCCGTTAGAGCCCCCTATACTCACCTAATCCCGCCGGGTCCTGCTTCTGGATGCGGTCGGGTGATGAGGATCTCAGCCGCTGCAGCCCGGCGCGTGCGCTGAGAGATGAGTCCAACACCCATAGAGAATGACAGGAGAGTCCAGCGCTCCGTCATTCTCTATGAGCGTTGGACTCATCTGTCAGCGCGCGCGCCGGGCTACATGAGATCTTCATCACCCGACCACCTCCAGAAGCGGGACCTGGCGGGATTAGGTGAGTATAGGGGGCTCTAACGGGGGGTCGGGAGCCTGTAACCCCGGCACGGGGGGTGACAGGTTCCCTTTAAGGGGTTAAATCGTCTGGGCTGCTATTGGAGTCAGCAGCGGTCTGCTGCTTCTGCTGGTCCAATTACGCAAAGTGATGCACAGCAGACCATTGCTGTCGTTGTTTTTTTTTTAACCTGTTGAAAGACCATAATCAGCCAACATTGCGCATGGCGGTTAATTATTGGCCGGAACGGCCAGTAATTGGTCAGGTGTGGCTGGTAGTCATTTGGAGTAATAGGGCCCTTACTTTGCAGTATTTTTTCACACCTGCCTAAAACTTTTGCACAACACCGTTCTTGGTTCTCATACCTACCTTGGAGAGTCCCTTTGCATCCTTCGAGCCTCCACTTACGCATGTCCGACTTCTGTCCCGCTTTTTATTTTTATCTAAAATGTCCTTATGTCTTTTCTCTATAGCTACAGTTGTTCTTTACTGTTATACTACAGTTGCTAGAACGTAACTGCCTTAATTTTCCAGAGACCTCAGTTCATTGTTGATATCTATAACATTATCCTAATATTATTTTTCTTCCGAAAATAATAATTGATATAGCCTACCATACATGTGTACTTAATTCCTTCAATAATTTTTTGTTCAAAAACCCTTAAAACCATTGAACATAAAAATATATTCCAAAAATACTCTCTTGATATATTTTAGACCACTGAAAGTGATGGGTATGTAACAATATACATTTGTATACTTTCTTGTGTTTCTATGCAACTGTAAAGTATGTATCCATCCATGTTAATTGCTGGAACCATATTTAACTCAACCTTAACTGATCTCATAGTCAACAACTCATGGTTCAACTTTTGCTGTACCTGCTATGGGGGCACCAGGACATCTAAAAAGAAAAGGCATACATATAATTGATATCCACATCCTCTAGGTACAACATACAGTATACCGGGTCTCCTGCTAAATTACCCATAGGGTATAGTTTTGGACACTTTCAGTATAGTGAACTCACTACTCTAGAATTTGGTGTACGTTTGTAACCCAGACTATTGCTAAAGTATATCTAAACTTTATGTCAAATTAATAAACCGCATTGTAGAAGCAAAGAGAATCACAAACAGTAACATTCTTCTAACTTTCTTTCAATCTAGAGCCATGACAGGTGAGGGGAAGGTTTGACAGGTGGCCATTACTTTGACTATGCATGAGCGGAACCAATGTTTTTTCTTTATTTCTCTACTGACATATTTATTAATATCTCATATAAACAGAAGCAATCCGTGGTGTGAAAAAAGGGAACTTTTATTCACTGGTTGTTCCATATGGTTAGTCTTAGGTCTGGGAAACTAAATGTTTTATTCTTTGTGTGGATTTTTTTCACCTCATTAGCAGTTTTGCCCAGCTGGCCATAGCATTTGAAACAGTCTGTGTTGTTTTACTATGTTTCACCCCACTGCCTGCAAAAGCTGCAACCTTGAGCTTTAACATTTTTTATCTAATGTACTTTAAAACTCTCGGCAGTCTTCACCTTTGAAAAATTCCTTGTATTTTGGTTTCAGTCCACTGCACTGAAACAGATACAAACATATAATTCTAAGTCTCCTTTTTCACTGCTCTCAGTGGTGATTTCTATTGATTCTTGGAAGTCCGATCAACATAGATTCCCCACTGATAGACTGACTGATACTTCTGCATATATTCTGCTTGTCAGTCCAGCTCTAGTGATGTTGACAGACCTCTTTTTATACTGGGCACCAAGGTGTTTCAAGTGAAAAAAAAACAACTGAAAAACAAAGTTAGTTTAGATACTGTGGATATTTCTCCTCTGCTGAGAATGATACAGTAGTAAAAGATATATGAATCTATTAGAGCAAACTAACAATAGTCCGGCATATTCGGCACTAGCAGGGAGCTGACTGGAGAATTCTTCTTACTATTGTATCCTTTTTTGAGACAAAATGCTATGCTTTACTTTTTTTTTTATTTCTAATGCATCTGGGTGCTGTCCTCCATATTTATATGAATATTTCAAATGGAATTCTCCTTTAACGTGGACGTACACTGTTTAAAAATGCAGAAGAAAACAAGTTATACAATACAAAAGCTATAAGCTATATTATAAGCTATATAATACAAAAATATTAGAACTGGTGTATGGAGTGGCTCGCTTTCTATTATTGCTCATATAAGTAACTTTAGTTCTTTGTCATAATTTGTGCATCCAACAAATTTTGAAAATATGGACTAAAAGTCTAAAAACCAATTGTCAAGCCTCATAAAGACAACAATTTGTGTTCATCAGTAAATACAAAGGTGACTACTTTTATATTTACAGGTTAACATGTATTAAAGTTTTTATACAATTTTAAGTGTAGCCTAAATGTTATAGTTCTAGTGTGGTGTGCTCCAGGGCTCAGCCATCAGGTTGATGTTATGCTGGTGGTTGTGGTATAGCTCAGCCAGTGATGGTACTGTCGTGACACCAGTGCTAGTTCAGCACTCAGGTGGGGTGTGACACCTACTTTTATGTTATGGCTAGCTGTGCTGATCCCCAATGGTCAGTGACCTGCCGGGTTGTGATTGGTCCCTCTGGCTCTTATCATGGTGGTCCAGAGTGGGAAGATGACCCACAGAAAGTGGAGAATAACCCAAGGAAGGTATAGCCAGTATGTGTAGACGCTGGTGCAATGATCACTGAGTCCCAGTAGAATAAATAGAGTGATTATACTAGTAGTCTCTGAGAATACAGGATAACTTGGCAATAGATAACTTCTATGATACAGACTTGAGCTCACTAAATCTGTGCTGGGAGATACTTGAAGTGCTGAGGTAGAGCAGAGGAGATTGTCAGGAGAGTAAAGAAGTTTGTCGGGAGAGCCCCAACCCAGGGTAGTAGTGTGCTCTGCCAGAACTTGAAAAAAGAGAAGACTTGAGAATAGAATACTTGTGCCTGTGTTTAATAAACCACCCACCTTCTACCCTGCAGTGTCTGGATACCCATCCTACGAGGGTGACACAAGCCCCAGACTGTTACCTGGGCGAAGCTAAGTGTCTGAGGGTGTCCTGGTTTCACCTACGCTGCGAGATAGAGTACACAAACCCTGTGTTCGGTTGCTTTGCTCTATCCGGGTCAGTTTCTCCGTCCTAGAATACCGCCTTGCACTTTTAAGAAAGGTTCACAGCATGGGCTGGGGTAATCTTTGACTTGTCCTTCTGTAGTGGCTTAACACTACATAGTGTCTGTTTTGTAGGAAGAAAAGTCTCTGAGTTCTCCATACACATGTGTCTGTCCACTTACACAGCTGGTCTTTCCCGGACAGGGAACCTGGCAGAGCCAAGCCCTGGCTAAGTACAGCAGGGATGCCTGGTCTGTGTGTGCCCTACTCCTCAGCGAATCAGAGGGAAACTGACTTGACTGATGCTACACTTCCTTTCCGCATGTGACTACTTCCTACAGGGTTTGTATAGGTTCCTGTGAGTGGTGAGTGAAAAGAGAACAGAGATAGTTAGAAAGGAAAGAAGCATCTCCACTGGTCCACAGAATCACCTAACAAAAACAGTATTCGTATAGTGACTACAGCTGTGCAATGCATACATAGTTATACATAGAATACTGCCATCTGGTGGCGAAACTCACATACAACCTCATCACCACCTTACTATGAAATATAAGGCTTTTGTGACAGGTGTAAGACAAGAAACACCCATAGTGGGACACCACATTGGTCTGTGGGACACTGGGTATCAATCTGACAAGCAGCAATAGGAATTGTACCTAGTTGCTTTCTAAGATGCTCAAGGGCAGACAACATTCTAGAACAGAGAAGCTCAACACCAAAATGAACCAGCAAGCTACCGTGTCTAAAACAACAGTTCAGTGAACCCTACTGTATATAGGCCTCGGAAGCAGGTGGTTGGTCACTGCACCTCTGCTGACAAAGTTGGATCGGCAGAATAAGCTTTAATTTCAATGTTAGTATCCAAATTGGATCCCCATTGATTAATAAAATGTTTTCTTCTGTAAGTCAAGTTTATCCACTTCCATAAACAAATAGACGCTGGTGTTTTAGGCAAGAAGAAAGCAAAAACACTGCAACCATTGCTGGAAGAACCCAAGCTGATGGTGGTAGCTGGGAGATGTTTTCATAAAATTCTCTGGGTCCACTCATCAATGTGGAAGGTAATTTTAATTTATATGGGTATGAATCCATCTTTGAATCCCTCTTTGCAGGTGATGTACACTCATATGACTTTCAAGTACTACTCTGGTCCCCTAATTTCCCAGACTTGAACCAAATTTAGCATCTGTGGGACTAGCTGACCATGGTCATTGCTGATCACTCTAAGTGCTGATCAGTCAAAGTGTCTAGATGAATTAAACCAGAAAGAATTAATTAATTATGGAATATCACCATCTCCTGACCTGATCTTCTTCTTCCATTCACAGGTATGAATTGGCTCCAACTATCTACTCCTACCCCCATCATCCATTGCATTGTTTAAATTTCATGGTATGAATTGGCTCCAACTATCTACTCCTACCCCCATCATCCATTGCATTGTTTAAATTTCATGGTATGAATTGGCTCCAACTATCTACTCCTACCCCCATCATCCATTGCATTGTTTAAATTTCATGGTATGAATTGGCTCCAACTATCTACTCCTACCCCCATCATCCATTGCATTGTTTAAATTTCATGGTATGAATTGGCTCCAACTATCTACTCCTACCCCCATCATCCATTGCATTGTTTAAATTTCATGGTATGAATTGGCTCCAACTATCTACTCCTACCCCCATCATCCATTGCATTGTTTAAATTTCATGGTATGATATCTGGCTCTACTCTTCTCAGCATTGACTTTTATTGCCCTCTTTTCTAAGCAGTGAACCCAAACTGTTTGTTTACAATCTTCTCTCTATCAGTTACCCCTGCCCTCTTCCATCTCTTCCCCACCCACCCCATGTTTCACACCTGGTAGTAATTCTCAGCTAGTTATCTAACTATATAGTGAACTGCCCTGGTCATTCCTGATCACTCTAAGTGCTGATCAGTCAAAGTGTCTAGATGAATTAAACCAGAATTGAACCAGAAGGGAACTGAAGGTAACTGCATTCCATATACTCCTCTGCTCTCCAAAAATTTTCACCTTTGCTATCACTTTTGCTTCCCTAATACTCAAACTCTGCTCTAAACCCCCAACTCCTATATCAAGCAATAGTATATTTATCTCTCCTTCCCTTCTACCTGCTGATCTAACCCCCCTTGCTGTCTTTTTCCCATACAATAAACCATTTCTTCCCATTCCCTCCAAACATCCTCCCTCCCTCTCTTACTCACACCTGCTATCTCTATCTCTGCTCCTGCTTACTGCTGGAGACATCTCTCCTAACCCTGGTCCTCCAACCTTTACTAACAGCTTCTCTTCATCGGCCACCTACAGAAACCCTTTTAACCTGATTAAGATTCCCTGCATGCCAGACCCCATCTCCATTAACTGTGCTCTATGGAATGCTAGATCTGTCTGCAACAAACTCACTGAAACCCACGACTTATTCCTCAATAAATCGCTCAACCTGCTGGCTCTCACAGAAACATGGCTACAAGAGTCAGACACAGCCTCACCTGCTGCTCTGACCCATGGAGGTCTTCAATTTTCCCATACTCCTAGGCCTGATAACAGACAGGGTGGAGGAGTGGGTGTACTTCTCTCTCAGGACTGCACTTACCAGGTCATTCCCCCTGAGCCCTCCCTCTCATTCTCCTCTTTTGAGGTGCACACCATTAGACTCTTCCGGCCCTTTTCCCTGAGAGTCGCAGTCATATATCGCCCCCCTGGTTCACAACGACGCTGTCTTGACCATTTTTCTACCTGGCTTCCTTACTTTCTATCTTCTGACATTCCCGCCCTCATCATGGGCGATTTTAATATCCCTATTGACAAACCACTTTCCCCATCGGCCTCTCAGTTTCTTTCCCTAACCTCCTCCCTTGGCCTCTCCCAACATTCTGACTCTCCAACCCACAAGGGTGGGAATACCCTGGACCTCGTCTTCTCCAGACTTTGCCCAGTTTCTCGCCTTAATAACACTCCTACCGGGCTCTCGGACCACAATCTTCTCTCCTTTTCAATCACTAATACTCGTTCTCCTCCTGACACCCCAACCTTGGTCATGTACAGAAACTTACGTGCCATCAACCACCAACAACTTACAGACTCTGTACAGTCATCACTGCCTCCTATCTCTTCGCTCTCCTGTCCCAATCTGGCTGCCAAATGCTATCACGACACCCTCAAAACAACCCTTGACAAAATGGCACCCCTCACACCTCAATCAGCAAAACGCAGACGACCACAACCTTGGCACACACCTTCAACTCGTTTTCTTAGACGGTGTTCTAGGTGTGCTGAACGTTCATGGAGGAAGTCTAAAACTGATGCAAACCTCCTACATTACAAATTTGTGCTTAGAAGCTACTACTCCGCTCTTCATTCTGCTAAACAATCTTACTTTACCTCTCTCATTTCTTCTCTATCCCATAACCCAAAACGTCTCTTTGAGACCCTCAACTCCCTCCTCAAACCCAAAGTTCAGACACCCGTAACTAACCTCTGTGCTGAAGACCTAGCATCCTACTTCAAGGAAAAGATAGATACCATCCGTCAGGAGATCACCTCCCAGTCCCAAAGAAGTGTTGATCCCATTCCCTCTTGTATTTCCTCCTCTTCCCTCTCAGTATTTGAACCTGTAACAGAGGAGGAAGTCTCCAGACTCCTCTCCTCCTCTCGCCCCACCACCTGCCCTAGTGACCCTATTCCCTCACACCTTGTCCAGTCTCTCTCTCCTGTTGTCACTACTTACCTTACTAAAATCTTCAACCTCTCCCTCTCCTCTGGCATCTTCCCCTCGGCTTTCAAACATTCCATTATCACTCCGTTACTGAAAAAAACCTCCCTAGACCCCTCCTGTTCAGCCAACTATCAACCTATCTCTAATCTTCCTTTTATCTCCAAACTGTTGGAACGTCTGGTCTATTCCCGCCTAACCCGCTACCTCTCTGACAACTCTCTCCTTGACCCCCTTCAGTCCGGTTTCCGTCCTCACCACTCTACAGAAACTGCCCTGAGTAAAGTCTCTAATGATCTCCTCACCGCCAAATCTAAAGGTGACCATTCACTTCTCATTCTCCTGGACCTATCTGCAGCTTTTGACACTGTAGACCACCAGCTCCTCCTCTCCACGCTCCGCTCTATCGGCCGCAAGGACTCTGCTCTTTCCTGGTTCTCCTCCTATCTCTCTGACCGCTCCTTTAGTGTATCACTTTCTGGCTCCACGTCATCTTCCCTCCCCCTTACAGTTGGGGTTCCTCAGGGATCAGTCCTGGGCCCTCTCCTTTTCTCACTTTACACTTTACCCATCGGACAAATCATCAGCAAGTTTGGTTTTCAGTACCATCTCTATGCTGATGATACCCAGCTATATACCTCCTCCCGTGATATCACCCCTGCTCTTCTACAGAACACCAGTAACTGTCTGTCTGCCGTCTCTAACGCTATGTCCTCCCTATTCCTAAAACTAAACCTTTCTAAGACTGAGCTTCTTGTCTTGCCTCCCTCTGCTAAACACCCTCCACCTGACATCTCCATCTCTGTCTGTGGTGCGACCATAGCCCCAACACAGCAAGCCCGCTGCCTTGGGGTTATGTTTGACTCAGATCTTTCCTTCACTCCTCAAATTAAATCTCTTTCACGTTCCTGTAATCTGCATCTAAAAAACATCTCTAAAATCCGTCCCTTCCTTCCTGTCGAATCTGCTAAAACTCTCATTGTCGCTCTGATTCATTCCCGTCTTGACTACTGCAATTCCTTACTAATCGGCCTTCCTTCCTCTAAACTCTCCTCTCTCCAGTCCATTCTCAATACAGCGGCCAGGCTCATCCCCATGTCCAGCCGTTATACTGATGCCTCCCCCCTGTGCCAGTCACTACACTGGCTCCCTGTTAAACACAGGATACAATATAAAGTCCTCCTGCTCACCCACAAGGCTCTCCACAGTGCTGCACCTCCATACATCTCCTCCCTCATCTCTGTCTACCGCCCTACCCGTGCCCTACGCTCCTCTAATGACTTACGATTAACATCCACCTTGATCCGCACCTCTCACTCCCGTCTCCAGGACTTCACCCGAGCTGCACCAGTTCTATGGAATGCATTACCCAAGACTGTCAGACTCACCACCAATACACAAAGCTTCAAACGTGCCCTCAAAACACATCTGTTCAAACAGGCTTACCAAGTTCCCTAATTTTGACTCAACCCTCAACCCCCCCTCCACACACACATACACACACACACACACACACACACACAGACACCTCCACCATGCACACACACACACAGACACATACATACACGCACACACACACCAAGCATTTAAGCACTTAGACCTGTGCATGCAGGCATTGGCTGGTGACAGGTTCACCCCCCCTTACCCGCACTGCCTTAAAAAGATGGCCGGACCATAAGAACAACGATGCACTTTGCCCCTCTGCCATTTTGTCTCGCACCCCCTCCTGATAGTGTGTAAGCTCATGCATGCGAGCAGGGACCTCACTCCTCATGTATGGATAATTATATGTATCTCTGTAATGTCGATTTTTTTTGTCTATGTATGTACCTCCAGAATTGTAAAGTGCTGCGGAATCTGTTGGCGCTATATAAATAAAAATTATTATTATTATTATTATTATTATTATTACCTCAGTCCTCATGTTCACTCTATGGATCCTCCCCCATTCATCCTCAAACAGCTGTAGGATTCACTGCAGTCAGAATGGCTTCAGATACCTGTGACAACCTGCTGGGACCTTACTGAGTCTCTCCAAGCCCATCTAGCTGTTGTCCATGCTGCACACAGAGGAGGTGGTCATAATGTGACTCGACTTTGTTATAAGCTGAAACTTTCTGGTCTTTAAAGATAACTGTTTAGCAGGCTTCTCTTCTGTCACCACAAGGAGGATAACAGTGACATGTGAAACCAGGGTATAAATAAGATGGGATCAGACCATTCACAAGATGTAATGTCACAGCATCACTCCTCCTTCTTTATGTACACCAATCTCTAGCCAGGCCACAGAACATGCCTAGGCAACACTGCCGTAGTGGCTGATCAGTCTCCAATCTATTGTTTCCAATGGTCCATGTACTTACTCTAAAAGCTGTGAGTAGAGCAGGGTAGAACATCAGGCATGATTGACTTCATCATATTAAAAACTTCTTATGATTTTATGCTCCTATGCAGACACCTTCTGTAGCCTAATTTTGTAGCCATACGTCCTCTATGTTTCCCTGACTCTCTGACCTGCTCTCCTTGCTCTCTTCTGCCTGTGGATGCTGGAGCCCACATGCTCATGCCGGACACCACCTCCTCTTCAGCCCCCAGGGGAACCTCATTGCTCCACGGACCTGCATATTCCCAGCTGGCGCTCGCGTCCCTGTTTCCTAGGGATGCACGTGTGTCCCTTTAAACAGATTTAAAGGGAGAGTATGTCCCTAATTAGTTAATGTGCTCTACTCCTCCCTGCCCTGTCCTGACCATAGTGTTGCAGCCTCGGCATGCTTTCTAGCGTGTGGTCCTAGCTCCCCCGTGATTCCTGCCCCTGGTTCCTGCCACCAGTGTTCCCGCACTGTGATTGCTGCTTGTTGTCCCATTCCTCTTCCAGCTGTGAGGCCTGCTGTGGTCCTACCTGCTGCCTACGTGTTACCAGCTGCTTCTCACCTGCCTCCGCTAGCAAGCCAAGCCAGGGGTAGTAACCTGAGGGTCACCTGCCGCAGCAAGTCCAACCCACCTAGTGGTGGGCACTGGCCCCGTCATCACTAGTGGTGGTTCAGTGGATTTATGACGCCTGCTTTTACACTTCTTTTATTGTAGCTACATTAGAGCAATAAAAAAATCCAGAGCAAAGGTGAACCTGCCTTTAAAATTTGCACTTCTCATAGTCTTATTTTATTCCTGATAATCTATAAAACATGCCGATAACATATAGTTGTAAACTTTATTTCTCTTTATTGTTATTTCCTTTTTGTAATGTTTAAGAGCAGTAATATTCCTGCACATGGCAACACAAAGAAGCCCATCTACATAAATCTTACATAAACAGGTGAAAGCATATTGGCATTTCAGGTCAAAGAAGCCCATGTAAGACATTGAAGCTTGAGGGAGCATCTACAAGAAAATGATTGATATTTCAACTCATCCATGTCTGCCGAATAGATGTTTCCTATCCCATTAGCATAGTAGAGAGCTTTTCATGTCTCACCCCATTTATTGCACTGCACACAGAGCTAACTATCAGACATTCGGTGAGGATGCTAAGGCAAGGCTTTATAAAAGAAGTGTCAACCTAAAAACAGAATTTTTATGCTGCAATGCAAAAACAATGATGGAGGCAGAATGTGATGTGCAGTCAAGACGCTCCACTTACTAACCACTTAGAGACAACTTTAAAGCTAGCAGTAAACTTAGAGAGAACATAACATTTACAGGTGGCTGTAATTCCGTCACACAATAAATGGGGAACAAAACATTTCTAAATTCCCCCTAGTTTTGGCAAGTTGAGAAGGTAATTGTGTTAAACACAAGGGTTTCCTTTTGGAAATAAATTCTGCAGACCGCACAGACTGAATAACCTTTTATATTGGTTTTAACACTATTTTATTTATTCATGTGTTCAGCAAATCGTTTCCCCCCCAGGCTGAGCGTGAGAAATCCAGTGTAATATTATGTTGTACATCCTCCGTTTGCTACACATCCAGGTCATGCAATGGAAATAAAAGTATTATAAAAATGAGAGGGGAAATTTCTTTTCTACAACCTGCTAATTGCATTTGTTTGTACTGGGATTTCTTTGCTAAACCTTTCGCTCCTGAGGTCCTTTACACTCATCACAATGAATTCATTCTGCTACCATCTATGTTGGCTTCTAAGTAAAAAGAAACTCCTATTGTTTTGTCTTCTTAAGCATCTATACTTTCCATGTGTCTTTTTGGTTATTATTACTGACTCAGTAGACAATAGGCTATAGTTATTTTCCCATTCTCTTTCTTCTGTGATACAGCTGTCCTCATGTGACGATGTTAGTGACCTTCATCAGGCCTACAGGGCAGGGTTACCATCTGGTAGCTGGAACCATGTTTGTCTTTCTGTGGTTAAGGTCTCAGCCTGTAGCCCTCCATATTTCTTATTGTTGCTCCTGTAATAACTTTGTTTTAATAAAACGCTTGAGATGATGTTCTGAGGGAAGCGGCAACATGGGAGCAACTTATTGTAGATCAGAAGACAGTCTTGGTGTCAGGTAAATCGATGATGTATTAGAAAAGTTCAATTGTACTTTTTTATTAAATAGTTTCTGTATATTATTAAAAAACTCAACCTGACTGCACTGGTGTTACCTTTCATGTTTTATCTTGATGTTATATTTTTCCAGATGACAGATTGTTATAAACGTCAGAGCAATGAGGAGTCAGGCAGCTTGAAACAAACTGGATCTTCTATAGGAAGGGAGCCTCTAATCTTAATATCCATATGGTGGCTATGAATCAGTGGTTAAGCTCCGAAATCAATAGGAGTCATGGAAACCAAATACAGCACTTAGGGTGCCCTCACACGTTTTTTTTTGGTGCTTTTCTGGCGACGCAGGACATTTTTTTCATTCATTTGCATTTTTTCTGGTGGTTTCAACTTAATGTGTGTATTGTGTTTGTGCTTACTGTAACATTTTTTGGCTGAGATGAGACCCTGCTGCAGCTGCTGACTGGCTGAGCAGAGACTCCGGGAGATGATTGGAGGGTAAGTTTAACACCCCACCCCAAGGGAGCATAGTATGGCCCACAGGGGGCTTAACGTAACACCCTGGGAGCCAGACTGTGACTTTTTCTGTCCAGTAAAATTCCACTAAAAAAACCCTTTCACATAATGCCTATGGCGTTTTTTTTTAGTGGCGCCACAGCTTCATTGAAGTCCATGGGGGGAAAATGCTACAGTTTGCCCAAAAAACTCACACTTTCAGCATGCTGCGTTTTGGAAAAATTGCCACAAAGCCTCAAAATGGCAAAGAGGCAAGAAAAACATCACACCAAAAAACACCATGTTCGTAAGGCAGGTGATAAACTTCCATTAACCTCTAGCTAACATGTGGCTGCTGGTGGTTTTGCAAAAAAAAACAAAAAAAAAAAACGGCATGGTGTTTTTTTTTACCAGAACAATTGGATGTTCTTAAGGTAAACCTTTTTAGTAACTACAGCTATAAAATATTTAGCAACTTTTGCTCTTATGTGGGCCTACAGGTGACAAAATGTTGTGTACTTATAGGTTAAAGGGATTTTCCTTGCTTCCATTGCTTAACTTGTGCTCCAGTCCTGTCTCAATATAGTTGGGTCAATGGTATTGCGCCAACATTATGTGTCATTGGTTGCCAATGCGGATGTGGTTTCACCCATTCACAATGTTTGTAAAAGAGTACTCACTCCCGTTCTCAGAAGTTATACTGGGTCCTGGGTTCAAATGCTACCAAGGAGTTTTTATCTTGTGTTTGTGTGGGTATACTCGTGGTACTTACCCTTACACAAAAAAAGAAAAAAAAATAGATGTTGACATTGTAATTTAGATTTTCAACTCCAATGGGGACAGGGATCAATGTGACTAATGTACAGTGTTGCAGAATATGTTGTCGCTGTATAAATAAAGGAACAATTGTTTTGTAAGTTTTTGTACTTCATACTACATTATTGTAGGTGCTGCTACATTGCCTAAGCATTCTGTATTAACACCCTTTAGAGATATGCTTTACAGCAGTCACATAGATCATAGAAAACAATAGTCTGACTAATTGATCTCTGTAGGAAAGTGTTCTATGCATGATCTGTGACACGTGCTGAGGTCATTCTAGAGGGAGATACAAATATGCAAAAAGAGTCTGTGGAGCCTCATGTTAGAGTCTAGAAACGCAAGATTAGCCAGATGTCCCTCCATGGAAGGAACTAGGAGAAGGGTGGCTCCTGTAAGGAGACCACAAAAACCACCATACTAAGTGGCCCTTTCAGTCAATATACAACTCAGGTTATGAGTAGCATAGTATGCAAGACATTTTGTAGAACACAAAAGTAATCATTATCAAAGCCATAAAAGTTTAAGAAAAACATAACCAAAGTCCACAGAAAAACACAAAATCCTGGAACCATTGCATATAAGTAGTTACGCACATCAAAACCATTCATTAAAACATTAACAGAAAAACTTTTACAAACAGCAAAACTTTATAGGCCATACTGTCACCCTAGCACACACAAATGCACATAACTTTCCAATAATTACTTACATTTGTCAGAGTAGACTTACCACTTACACAGTGAACCCACACTCTGCACACTACAGTAAATACAGGAGCTACACTAAAATGAAAAATATAAATTAAAAATGCCAGACAGACCAGGGCGAAACATTTGTAAGTCTGTTTAGAATTATGGCGCTCATACTACCTGTATATAGGAGGTACAATGTCCACATGTCCAGAAAGCAAGGAACTTCTTATGATCTGTATATAAGTACAATCAGCAGATTGTGATGAATACTTTTTATTTGCTTTAAAATGGCAAAGAAGGACACCCTAACAAACAAACAAACAACAAAAAACAGGCAGACATGTCACTCGCTGTCAGAAGTGACTTACATTGCAGTCTACTTAGGTGAAGTCACATGCAACTAAACATCCTGAAGTTTTAGATTTTTTGCGACATTCATGGTATATATTTGAATAGTATGCTGATATACTGTAGGTTATGTTCACACAACGTCAAAAACAGAGATAAGGCGGCCAATTTTGATTTTTAACATAATGTCCGTTTTTACTGTGATTTAACTGACTGCAATTGCAATGCATTGAAGTCAATGGAAAGACGGACATCCAATGAACACAATTTATTGAATAATGGACGTTTTTGCCGCGGACGTCAAAATATTAAACATCATCATTATTTACAAACGTCTTTTGCAAACAACGGACGTTGTTCACACACAATTTTTCTTTTGTCACCGTTCTTTCTCCGTTTTTACTAATAAATTCAATGGACTTTTCAATTAAGCCGCACCCAAAGACATTTAGTAACCCCAAACTAGAATAATGTACCAACAGCCATCATTGCACTAAGGAGAGGCAAGACAGCTAAATGACGTCTGTTATTTTAGACTCAAAATGATGGTCGTAATTTTAAACGGAGCTGAAAAAATGTTGTGTGAACATATCCATATACTGCAGAGTTCCTGGTTTTAGCCATGGCAACACTGCTTAAGAGGCACTTGGAAATCCAAGTATTGCATGTATGGTCAGGGTTATCATTAGGGGAGGGTAAACAGGGCAATTTCCCAGGGCCCCCATCTGCAAGGGGCTCCCTGCAGTTGTAATGCCTTTTGGTCATTGCAAGGGCTTTTGCTAGCAAGCAGACTGCTTTATCAAAAGGCAAACCTCTCTGCCGCTAACTGCTGTCAGGTGAGGTTTACTTAACACAGCACTGAGCAGCAACAGCGTGTATTATATGAATTATCCCTACTCATGTCATCTGCCATGGGGTTTTACGGTATAAACACAGTCGATAAGAAGGTATTTAGTAGATTGACCCTTTTTTTATATCCCTCTCCACCATTACACCCAACTTATTTTTGAAGGGACCAACATTTTCAGTTTTTAAGTTTTTTAATATTTATGTAGGCGAAAAATATTTCAGGATTCTATTTACTTTCTCTGTCTTTTTCTCTCAATGATTGAGAGTTAGCAGCTCTATGTATCAGGGATGAACATTGGCACAAACATACAGCATTGGAACAAAAAAGGAGGGTTACCCAATTCCTTGCTGGGGCTTTCTTTTCTTCTTGGCTGATGATTGTCCTGTAAGACATTTTTCCCAAAGTGGGCAGATTCATCAGTAGAAAAAAGCAATGCGCTCAGAAATTTGCTTTGCAAAGTTTGTAAATTTCCCCACAAATTCACGAATATTCACAAATCAAATTCACTAAAACATATTTTCATTTCAGTTTTGCTTTTCTAAACGAAAAATAGCAAAACTGAAATGGAAATATGCTGTATTCCTGTATGCTGTAGCTCCTTCCCTCCCGGGCCACTTTTCATTTTTGCACTTTTGTTTTGTCCTCCTCATGTTTAAAAGGCCATAGCGCTTGCATTTTTTCACCTACAGACCCACTGTGACACCAATTGTACTTTGCAATAACAGACTTAATCTTTGCATAAAATATACTGTGGAACCAGAAAAGAATTATTTGTGCAGTGAAATTGGAAAAATAAAACTATTTTTTTTTTTTAATTTTGTTTTTTTTTTTGTGTTTTCGCTGTTCACCCTATGGTTAAACTGACATGTTATCTATGGTCCTCTAATCATTACAATGACAACTTGTTGACTATTTGATTGCTATTAAAAAATTAAGACCTTTTTAACCCCTTCAGGACCAGGCTAATTTTCGTTTTTGCTGTTTCATTTTTATCTCCTTGTGCTTAAAAGGCCATAGCACTTGCATTGCATTTTTACACCTACAGACCCACATGAGCCTTTATTTTTTGCATCACTAATTGTACTTTGCAATGACAGGCTGAATTTTTGCATAAAATATGCTGTGAAATCAGAAAAAAATTATATGCGCAGTGAAATTGAAAAAAAAAAACACAATTTTTTTTCTTTGGGGGGGGGGGGGGGGGCTTTGTTTTTACGCCGTGTGTCCTATGGAAAAACTGACATGTTATGTATTTTCCAGAAGTCGTTACGATTACAACGATATGTAACATGTATAACTTTTATTGTATCTGATGGTCTGTAAAAATTCAAACCATTGTTAACAAATATATGTTCCTTAAAAATCACTCCATTCCCATGCTTATAGTGCTTTTATCCTTTGGTCTATGGGGCTGTGTGAAGTGTCATTTTTTGCGCCATGATGTGTACTTTCTATCGGTACCTTGACTGCGCATATGTGACTTTTTTATCGATTTTTATTACAATTTTTCTGGAGTTGATGTGACCAAAAATGTGCAATTTTGCACTCCAGGATTTTTTGGCGCTTGCGCCATTTACCGTGCGAGATCAGGAATGGGATAAATTAATATTTTGGGTGATTACGCACACGGCGATACCAAACATGTTTATTTATTTATTTATTTTTATTTATAAAATGGAAAAAGGGGGGTGATTCTGACTTATTAGGGGAGGAAGCTTTTTATTAATAATGACACTTTTTTTTTTAACTTTTACACTTATACTAGAAGCCCCCCTGGGGGACTTCTAGTATAAGTGCACTGATCTCTCATTCAGATCTATGCTGCATAGATATGCAGCATAGATCGATGAGATTGGCACTCGTTTGCTTCCGGCTGCTGCAGCCGGAAGCAACCAAATGCCGAGCCGGGATCAGCCCCATTACAGCGCAGACCTCGGCCGGCATCAGTCACGCAGATCGCTCCTCCGTGACAATGTCACGGGGGAGCGATCTCCCCACTAGACACCAGGGAAGAGCTGCTCTGAAGTCTTCAGATGCAGCTGTCAACTTTGACAGCTGCATCTGAAGACTTAATTAGCGGACAACGGTGATCGGAACGTGCCCGCTAATAGCGCAGGGCTACATGCGGCACCTACATGCGCCACGCGGCCCTGCTCCGAACACCCCCACCCGCGCGAGGACGTACAGTTATGTCCTCTTGCGGGAAAGGGTTAAAAAAAAAACTAAATGTGTTTAAAATTGCTCTATTACCATCCTTATAACTTTTATTTTCTGGTCTGTGGGGCTGTGTGAGGTGTAATAGCTCGGGTGAATCCGCACACAGCAATAGCAGAAATATGTCAGTGATACCCAGCTCACGATGGTAACAGAAATCCACATCTTATGATTTATACAAAGCCTGCTGAGGATCGCACCCTCCCCCGACACAAGGCACTGCAGAGCACCAACGTGCAGGCAACCTATTCAGGACAGGTGAGAGGTGCTTTAGCACCAAACCTCTTTCACTTTGTAAATTCCCCTAAGAATCTTTATCTTTTTATGTGTAATCTGATTTTATTGACAACCACACAGCATACAGTAAATACAAAACCAGCAAATAGTGGTACAGGGCGACCTGCAAGTCGCATGGTGTCACTCATTTTATATATGTATAAAAGGAACAGGAGAAAGATCAACATAATGTTAACATTTCTAAACATAAGCACCACCAACGCGGTAGCGCCGCTGAAACCAAATGCTAATCCCAATAGGAGTGATGCAAAATTCAGGAAAGAAAAGAGGAGGAAGGAAAAGAGAGAAAAAGAAAAGATCAGGAAAGAGGCGAGGAGACAGACGGGGGACAGTCGCCAAAACCATGCATAGCCGCTAGTATAGATCTAATATATCAGGAGATTCCCACCACTAATGAACAAGAGCGGGGAAGGCCTCTGAGTCCATGAACAAACGCCATGGAAACCACACTTTATCAAATTTGTCAGACTGCTCATGAGCTTCTGCTATCAACTCTTCCATTCTGCCCAATTCCCGAAGCTCACTCAGCCACTCTGCTATTGAGGGTATGACGGGTGTTTTCCAATGTCGGGGGATGACCATTCTAGCCGCAGTTAGAAAATGTCTCAAAATCCCTTTTTTAACTGTAGCGAGAGAACCTGGGATCTGCGAGAGCAGGGTCAGTTGTGGGGGGTTGACGACAGTCTTTCCAGAATACGCATTATAAATGACAATGATCTTGTCCCAAAATTCTCGGATGCCCGGGCAGGCCCACCAGATATGCATCATGTCACCAGCCTCAGTAAGGCATCGCTGTAACGCCTGGAGTAGTGGATCCACTGGACCGGCACCAGCGATGGCACAAACCTCACCAGGGAGCGGAGTCTAAGGGGCCGCTGGTTTTCACCAGAGCCCGCCGCAAGGCGGGATGGACTTGCTGCGGCAGGCGACCCCCAGGTCGCTACCCCTGGCTTGGTTGCTGGTGTCGGCAGGCGAGGCGTGGCAGGAGATGGCACAGGCAATGGTCTGCAGGTGAGAGCGCACGTGACAGGCTGGACACGGGAACAGGTGGAGTGACAGGGAAACAGGAACCAGGAACAGGGACTTGGGACCAAGTAACGGACAGGACACAGGAACAACAGGGAGCTGGGCCAAACGCTATGGGAAGCATGTAGAGGCTCCAACACAGGGGACAGGGCATGCTGGGATTTATAGGGGAGTGATTAGGTGCAACTACCAATTAGGAGCGCACTGCCCCTTTAAATCTGAGACAGCCGGCGCGCGCGCGCCCTAGGAGGCGGGGACGCGCGCGCCGGCCGGCCCAGCGGGAGACAGGAGCGTGGAGAGGTGAGGCGCCCCCCGGGGCCGAGGTGATAGCAGCGCCGGGTCCCCGACTATGGACACCGGCTGCTGCATGGGGCAGGAAGCGGTCGCGGCGGCGGCCCGGAACGCGGGACGCCGCCGCGGCCGTGACAGTACCCCCCCCCTTTGGCCTCCCCCTCTTTCTTGCCTGCAGATGGCACAGGAAGCCACAAAGTCTTTGACATCTTGAAACAGACTAGGCCACCAGTAGTGGCGAGAGATCCGTTGGCCGGTCTTACGGACTCCAGGGTGCCCGGCCTCCAACGAGGAATGACCCCACTTCAAAATACCTCTTCGAAGCGCAGGGTGAACATGAGTCTTTCCGGGGGGTACTCTCTGAAGCGAGGAGGTGACGACTGGTGCTAGGCGATCAGGCGGTAAAACATGGCAAGGGACTGTGGGTCTGTGGACGAGGACCTTCTGTAAGTTCTCCCGGTGGTGAGAGGACACGACCTTAGTCTTGGGTACGGAGAGAGGGTACACCTCGGCAGAGAAGGCATCCGCCGAGTCTTGGTCTTCTGCCGGTAGGTCGGGTAGAGGCTTGGCTGGGACAGGAAACGACATAGTACACTTGGTCTGAGGTGACCTGAGACACTGGTTGGAACAGTCCTGACCCCAACTGAGAATCTCCCCGGTTCTCCAGTCCAGTTGAGGGGCATGTTCTTGCAGCCACGGGAGTCCCAGGAGGACCGCGGGGGAAGAATGGGGCAGGACGTAGAAGGATATCTCTTCTTGATGTAAAGGACCCACCTGGAGGACTAAAGGTGCGGTCTGGTAGTACACACGGTCGGTAAGAATTTCGCCTGTGACCGAGGAGATAGACAGGGGCCTGGCTAGTCGGGTCACGGGTAGCCGCCATCTTTGGACCAATGTTGCCGCAATAAAACTGCCTGCTGACCCAGAATCGAGGAAGGCAGTAGTCTGATGATTTCGTCCTGAGAGAGTCCGGATGGAAACTGGCATAGACAGACTTGGAATGGTGGCATTCACACCTAGGGACACCTGTCCCACCGGACCTAGGTGCGAGCATTTTCCGGATGTTTGGGGACGTAGGGGACATCCCAGCCGGAAGTGATCGGAACCACCGCAATAGAGACAGAGATTCTGCTCCAGGCGCCGGATTCTTTCATCAGGCGTCAGGTGAGCCCGTTCCACCTGCATAGGAATCTCAGGAGAGGGTTGGGACATCGAAAGGTCAGGATTCTGGAAAACCGGCGCCAGCTGGGGATGGCGACGGGAACGGGTTAGTAAATGTTCATGCCGAACCTCCTCCTCCCTCTCCGAAAAACGAGTATCAACTCGGGTGGCCAGTAGAATGAGTTCGTTCAGGGAGGTAGGCAGGTCTCGGGCAGCGAGCACGTCTCTCACACGACTAGACAGGCCCTTCTTGAAGGTGGCCAATAGGGCGGCCTCGTTCCAGTCCAATTCGGCTGCCAGGGTGCGGAACTGGATGGCGTAGTCACCAACAGAGGAGCTGCCTTGAGAGAGGTTGAGGAGAGCAGTCTCGGCTGAAGAAGCACGGGCAGGTTCCTCAAAGACGGAGCGAAACTCGAATAGGAAGGCCCGGAGATTGGCAGCAACTGGATCATCACGGTCCCACAGTGGCGTGGCCCAGGCCAGGGCTCTACCTTCTAATAGGCTGATGATGAAAGCCACTTTAGAGCGCTCGGTGGAAAACTGACTACTCAAAAGTTCAATGTGCATGGTGCACTGAGTCAAGAATCCTCTGCACAACTTAGAGTCCCCAGAGTACTTGCTTGGGAGGGCCAGTCGGAGTGAAGAAGAAGCGTCAGGAGGTGGTGTGCGCTGGGCAGTAGTCTGCTGCTGTAAGGCGGCAGTGAGTTGCTGGATCTGCTGTGACTGTTTCTGGATTTGTTGAGCCTGTTGCGCGACCACTCTGGCGACGTCACGGAGATCTGGCACCTCGCCGGGATCCATGGTTGGAGCCTACTGTAACGCCTGGAGTAGTGGATCCACTGGACCGGCACCAGCGATGGCACAAACCTCACCAGGGAGCGGAGTCTAAGGGGCCGCTGGTTTTCACCAGAGCCCGCCGCAAGGCGGGATGGACTTGCTGCGGCAGGCGACCCCCAGGTCGCTACCCCTGGCTTGGTTGCTGGTGTCGGCAGGCGAGGCGTGGCAGGAGATGGCACAGGCAATGGTCTGCAGGTGAGAGCGCACGTGACAGGCTGGACACGGGAACAGGTGGAGTGACAGGGAAACAGGAACCAGGAACAGGGACTTGGGACCAAGTAACGGACAGGACACAGGAACAACAGGGAGCTGGGCCAAACGCTATGGGAAGCATGTAGAGGCTCCAACACAGGGGACAGGGCATGCTGGGATTTATAGGGGAGTGATTAGGTGCAACTACCAATTAGGAGCGCACTGCCCCTTTAAATCTGAGACAGCCGGCGCGCGCGCGCCCGAGGAGGCGGGGACGCGCGCGCCGGCCGGCACAGCGGGAGACAGGAGCGTGGAGAGGTGAGGCGCCCCCCGGGGCCGAGGTGATAGCAGCGCCGGGTCCCCGACTATGGACACCGGCTGCTGCATGGGGCAGGAAGCGGTCGCGGCGGCGGCCCGGAACGCGGGACGCCGCCGCGGCCGTGACAATCGCCAACTCCTGTCGGACACCTCAGGCAACATTGTATGTAAGGAGACTGGGCAGTAATACCACCGCGAAAGGATTTTGTAATTCTTCTCCTTTGCCTTAGCGGCCATGGAAATGCCATGAGAAAGTTCACAGGTTTTCTGAAGAGACTGACCGTCCCAAGGAACACCCAAATCGCGTTCCCATTTATCAAAGAAAGGAGCTCTGTCAGGGTTAGCAATACTAACCAAGATCTGATACAGCACGGATATGCAATGCGAGATAGCAGAAGTGGAAACAGCCAAGTTGTCAAAATCTGTGAGTATGGGGGTGTATGAACCCCTAGGAAAAAGAGCCCGTACGAATGAGGCTAACTGCCCATATTCCAGCCAAGACAGCCGACGATCCGGGGACTGAGCCTGAAGGGTCACCAGAGAAGAGATGGCATCATCGGTCATACAGTCCCGGACTCTAGGGCAAGCGGACCTCTCCCACAGAAGGAATCCATGCGTCTGTAAGCCTGGCTGGAATGATGGGTTTTGTAGTATCGGGGAGAGCGGTCCCGGAACCGCTGACAATCCATGCTTTGTGACCCACTTATCCCAAACGCACAACACATGTGGGACAAAAAATGGGAGGCATGACAGGGACTGGCGATCCCCTGAAGTGATCCATGGCAGAAGAGAGGGCGCAATCGGGCAAATCGAGAAGTCCAGGTCCACCCACCTCTTAGAGCCCCTGCAGTGTACCCAATCCAGGACTCCGCGCAGGACAGCCGCCTCGTGATAGAGACGTAGATCAGGCAATCCCATGCCACCCATAAACCGAGATTGAGTAAGAGTGGAGTATGCAATCCTGGGTTTGTTGTTTCCCCAGATAAATTTGGAGATAGCCCTGCGCAGAGTCCTAAAGAAGGCAACCGGGACCACGATAGGGACAGTTTGGAAAATATACAGTAGCTTGGGAAGAATATCCATCTTCACAATGGCCATCCTTCCAAACCACGAAGTCGGTTTCAGGAAGTAAGATGTCATATCTGAGAGGACCCTGTTCAGCACAGGCGTATAGTTTAGATCAAAAAGGGAGCTAAGGACCGGCGGGAGCTTAACTCCCAAGTAAACAATAAAATCTGTGTGCCACTGGAAAGGGAAGGAAGCTCTAACCGTATCAAACACAGCTCGAGGAATGGAAATATTAAGCCCCTCAGTTTTAGTCAAGTTTACCTTAAAATTACTGAGGTCGCCAAATCTCTGGAACTCCTGTAGAATAGAAGGGAGTGACGTAGTGGGGGATGAAATATAGAGCAGGAGATCGTCTGCATATAATGCAAGCTTGTGGTGGTCCTGACCAATCACAACACCCTGGATCGTAGGATTATGCCTGAGGGCTACTGCCAAGTGTTCCATTGATAGAATATAAAGCATGGGAGACAAGGGACAACCTTGACGCGTACCGTTGTGAATCTCAAAAGAGCTAGATAATAAACCATTAGCCCGCACTCGAGCCGAGGGATTAGAGTACAACGCCATTATTCTGTCCACCAAAAGCGGGCCGAATCCCACTCCTCGCAGGACCATCCGCAGGAATCCCCAATGCACCCTATCAAAAGCCTTCTCTGCATCGATGGAGAGTAGGCACAGAGGGGACCCCGTACGGCTGGCCCAAGACATCAAAGTAAGAGTCCTTAGCGTATTGTCCCTTGCCTCTCTGCCCGGAACAAATCCCACTTGGTCGGCATGAATGAGTTGGGGGATGTGAAGACTCAAGCGATTGGCTAGCATCTTAGAGTAAAGTTTGAGGTCACAGTTAATGAGTGAAATGGGACGGTAATTTTTACAGTATTTAGGATCCCGGCCCGGTTTGGGCAGAACCACCACATGCGCCTCCAACGACTGGCGGGGAAAGGGGCATGTTGCTGAGATACTATTGAAGCACCTAGTCATAATTGGCAGTAACAGATCCCGAAATGTTTTGAAAAAGCAAACGGTGAAGCCGTCCGGTCCCGGACTTTTTCCACCCTTTGCGTCAGCAATGGCACCTCTGAGCTCACTTTCAGTGAAAGAAGACTCCAAGTCCTCGACCGCCTCCGCAGAAACACTAGGCAGCTTCGTGTCTGACAGGTATGCAGATATCCTAGACTCCAAGTCCTCTGCCGGCATCTCCGAGTAGCGCCCTTTAATGTTATACAGAGATGAGAAATAGGAGCGAAAGAGATCAGATATCTCTCTGGGATTGTGTATGGCAGTACCAGTGTGGTCAAGGAGGCTTGGAATGTGCGTAACCTGCGTCCTTGGATGGATCAGTCTAGCCAGCGTTCTGCCACTCTTGTTGGCATGCTCATAAAGATAGCTGCGATAGCGCTCCCGCTGGGAGGAGGAAGACTTGTTGAGGAGGTCCTTCAATTGTTCCCTAGCCAGCGTCAATGCCGTCAGAGCTTTGTCGGTGGCATTTTGTTTATGCGCTCTGGAGAGAGCCTCAACTTTACCTGCTAAGTTAACAATTTTAGTACCTTTGTCCTTTTTGATCCTAGCCCCCTGCTGAATCAGGGTTCCCCTGACAACACACTTCAAGGCCTCCCATTGCATAGGTAGGGCAGTGTCATCGTCAGCGTGGTCATGAATGAAATCAGTTATTGTCTGAGTAACAGCCGCCTTACACACCACGTCCTTGAGGAGCGATTCATTCAATCTCCACGACCATTCCCTAGGCACCAACCCCGGCAAAGATAATGACAGAAAAATAGGAGAGTGATCGGACCATAAGGCAGTGCCTATTGAGGCCGTGGGATTAAACGTTAAGGCAAACTGAGCAATAAAAAACATATCCAGTCTGCCATAGGTGCGATGTGCATCTGAATAATGTGTAAAGTCCTTATCCTTAGGATGAAGGATGCGCCAGACATCCACCAAACCATGGAGACCGAGGACCGACCGTGCAAGCGCATAATCAGAGCGTGGCACCGCTGTTTTGCCGGAGGAGGTGTCCAAGGAGGGGTCCATAACCAAATTAAAATCACCCCCCAAAATCAGCACGCCCTCTATAAATGTAGAGGCTGCTCGGAGTATAGCCCTCAGGGTACTGCCCTGACGGGAATTAGGGAGGTGAATGTTTCCAACAGTGTAAATCCGCGCTTGGATTTCTATCTTAATGAAAACATATCTCCCCTTAGGACACGTCCGAGAATCAAGCAGTTTATGCGACAAGGTCTTATGCAGTGCTATGGAGACCCCTTTAGATTTGGCGTCTGGATTGGTACTATGTGTCCACACATTATAGTAATTAAGCCGCATATGAGGGGCACGAGCAGTCTGAAAGTGGGTCTCCTGTAGTAGTAGAATATGTACCTTCTGCCTGTGCATGGAGTAGAGGATCTGAGACCGTTTTTGCGGGACATTCAATCCCCTAACATTAATGGAAGCAAGTCTGACGTCCGCCCCCGCCATGTCCCCACCACCACCCGTCTCAGAGGGAGAAGGAGAGGAGAAAGGCAGAAAAGGAATAAGAGGGAGTAGAGAAAAGAAGAGAAGAAAGAAACGACAAAGAGAGAGTATGTCTAGTAAGAAAGACCAAGACTGAACCTGCAGCCAGAAAAAGAGGGTTATCAAGAGAGACAACCTCCGTCTCCGGGTAGTTCTACACTACCGGGAAAGACCCAAATGGGTACAGCAATGCATCAAGCGTCTATTTTAGAGAGGGACAGACTAACAAATGAAGGTCTGTAAGCCCGTGACAGAACACCAGAATGTAAACTAAATGTATAACATGAATGCACCCTACAATTATATGCAATATGCTAAATGAAGAAACACCCCTTGAACAAATAATTAAGTAAGCTCACCGAGAGCCCCAACCCCCACCCCCCGACCCGCACACATGTAAACCAGAATAACTATATATCCATGTTACTATAACCAGATAAGCGAAGGTAGAGACCCCGCAAACATAAAGAAGCATGACGCAATATTCAGAAACGTAAAAAGATACATCCAGCGTCAGTAAGGCACCTCAAGGGAACAAGATACCATGGCTGCTACCCTCCGAAGTGTCCTCAGTCCCCGGAAGCTGCCATTTCAATAGGGCGAGATGGCCTGCCCTGTGCTATCGGCGGGACCTGATCCCAATCTGGCAAAGTCATCTGCGGCAGATCCAGTGCAGCCAAGAAGACAGGTAGATCCTCAGGTGTGTGTAGCTCAAGTCTTTTCCCGCCTCTACGGACAACCAGTTGGAATGGAAAACCCCAAGAGTATTGAATTTCACGCTCTCTTAGCAGCTCCAATAGGGGTTTTAGAGCCCTTCGTTGTGTTAGAGTAGCTCTGGAAAGATCCTGAAGAAAAATCAATTGGGCACCATCAAAATCAACGTAGTCCATGTTGCGCACTGCTCTCATAATTTCTTCTTTCACTCTGTAATGATGGAGCCTACATATGACATCCCGAGGCCGATTGACATTGGTAGAAACAGGACCCAGAGTGCGGTGAGCCCTGTCAATTTCAAACTTTGCCCCCGGTGGACGCTCAAGGATAGAGGCAAACAAGTCCTGGAGGCACGGGATGAGATCAGCAGCTCTAGTTGCTTCAGGAAGCCCTCTAATACGGATGTTATTCCGCCTACCGCGGTTCTCCACGTCATCATGGAGCCTGTAAAGATGACGTATTTGCCTCTCCTGGGTAGCAAGGGTAGCCTGAACATCATCCACTGTGGTGGTCAAAGAAACCTGATCAGCAGCAATATCAGAAACTTTTGCCTCCAAGGCATGCACGTCAGACTTGAGAGAATTGAGCTCTTGCTTATAAGAGGTTTCCAGGCGTTCCACAAACTTTTCCATATCCGAGCGCGTGGGCAGCAATTTCATATATTCTTTCCAGTCCCACTCTGTGCCATCCTGTACGGGGTTAACAGATGTAGCAGGGCTAGGATGGTGCATCTCGCTGCCTCTAGTGGAGGAGAAGGGAAGTGCAGCAGGGGACAGGGAAGACATGTTGGCTGCCAGGATAGGACCTGATGCTGAGGCACAGTCTGTGTCCCTACAGGGAGCAGGGTTTATGGCCACCTCTGCTTTCCTCTGTCTAGGGCAGGAGGACACTGATGCTCCAAGGCTGAGACCAGGGATCACTGCTGGGTGAAGATGAGGCCTCAGGGATGCAGCTGCCTCAATGCAGGGACCGGGGGACACTGCCTCTGTCACTGTCCTGAGGTAAGGGCTCGATGGCACAGCGCCTGTGTAGGGGGGGCAGACGGGCACCGCTTCCCTGAGGTGGGGGCCAGGAGGCTCTATGTAACTGGCGGTGAGCAGCCGGCTCCGGTGAGCTGTGGGAGCAGCGTCCGAGGGCCGATGGGTAAGCTGGGCTGCGCCTTTTTCTAGTCGGCTGCCGGGGCTCAGGGGAGCTAGAGCGGGGGGGGTCGGGACCGGGGCTCTTACCGCCGCGTCTGCCGTCACCGAGGGGCACTTCACACCGGCGGGGGCTGGCTGTAGCTCTTTTCCGGACGGAACCGCGGCGGCTGCTGCGGCGGCGGCGGCCGCTCGTGTAACTCGAGAGCCGGGGAGCACGGAGGCTGCAGGCCTAGCAGGTAGGCCGCGACCGGCGGGTGAGAAAAAGCGGTCCAGGCTACCCCGGGCGGGCCGGGGTTGGGATAGTTGTGTGCCTGCCTTGGTCCTCCTGCGGCTACCGACCATTTGGGGTGCAGTTGGCTAATCTTGGGGTGCTATATCAAGCTGTCTGGCGTCCTGTTGCAGGAGCTCACAGAAGGTGCGTGCTTACTCCTCCATAGTCAGGCCACGCCCCCCAGAATCTTTATCTTTTAAGTGATTTTGCCTCTTGCTTCCTGCCTGCCTGCTGATAATTGATTTGTACATAGTGATTTCATTCATAAATTTTTAGCAATTCCTAATTGCAGGTAAATTTATGAATGAAATCATATATTTTTATATTTGTAGCATATTTCGTTTCAGCTTTGCTATTGTAAATAGTGAAATTAGAATAAAAATATACTGTATTAAGTAAATATAAACTAAAATCAGTGGCGCTAATTCATTATACGGGGCATTAAATTACATTCAATCTGACAGTCATTTTAGTTTACATTTGCTTAAAGTGCCATTCTTGTTATAACTTTCAAAATATTAATCAACAGTAGATGTGATATAAAACAAGTTTGCAATATACATTTATTATTATTTTTTGTTGTTCTCAAGCTGTAAAACAAAGCTATACTTACCAGAAATCCGGGTCAAGTCTCCTGAGGCACAGCTCAATGTGTCCGTGAATCACATGACTGCTTCTCTCAGTGAGCGCTCAGATGGCCTGGGAAACACGGGACTTCCTGTTTTCTGACTGTTTCCTGTTCTTTGAGAAAAAAAGAGTCTGAAAACAGGAAGTGCTGTGTTTTCCATGATGCTTTATATCACATCTACTGTTGATTTAGATTTTAAAAGTTAGGACAGTGACACTTTAATACCTTATAATTTTGCTATTTTTCATTCATGAAAGCAAAACTGAAATGAAAAGATGTTTGTGTTTGTGTTTGTGCTAATTTGGAAACAAAGTTTGCTTTGTCAATTCATTTTGTCAACACTTCACTTGCTTTGCAGGATTCACGACGCTCATCTCTTTTCATCAGCATTGAACTTTCCTCTGGTTCTTTCTAGCACTTTCTGACCTACCATGGACACTGCGCTTGGGACTCATGATCTCCAGCCTCACTCTAAATGTCTTGCATGACTATAAACCTGTCATCTGCTGGCATTTGTGTGTCCCCTGCAGCTCTCATTTCACCCTCACATATCATATGAGATCGGCGCACAGTACGTACTTCCATCCTCTCCAACCTGACGCCAGTTGTCTCACAGGACTGTAAACAGGTTGTGTGTTGGCCTTGGCGGCTCCGACTCTGAGATGTCAGCTGAGTGATTGACATAGTAAACATGTCATCTGATGGACTTTGTATGTTGTCTGCAACTAAAAGCTCACCCCAACCTGACATGTGAGTGATCAGTGTAGTAAATCTGCTGGCCTTCTCATATTCACCACATCTGTAGAGCTGTTAAATATTCCTATAAAGCTTGTAATGCTGACCCATATTTTCATGAAACCACAATGTAGTCGGCATGTGAAAGGACTGGTGTAGGTTGACATGTTATCCTATGTAAATGTATTACTTCAATTGTAAAAAAGAAAAAAAAAAAAAAATATATATATATATATATTTATTTATTTATTTTCAAAGCAAGGTCATAAACTTTTCTTTCAGCTTTTCTTTCATTCACTCTGTTTTATATAAATAAATATAGTAAATGAATGTATCTCCATACTGAGGCATTAGCAAAATAGCCCTGCTGGCTTTTATGTAGTTTGAATGAAGTTTCATATGTAGAAGAGCAGCATTGTGCAGCATCTGCCACCATTTATCCAGTTTGTTTTTTGAGCACATAAAAATCCTTTTAAGTACTGCAAGTAAGAGTTAATCCAAGGGCATCTTTTCTGCAGGGTAAGAGATGGCATGCATATTACAGACGTAAGATGCAGAAAATAGAACAGTTCCTTCAAGTCAAGAGCCACTTACCGTACTCCTTTTAATAGCAAATTCAACTCAACTTATACTAGTATATTGCCTTTCATGAACATAACAACTATTGTTATTGTTGAATAGCATCTCCTTCAGCAAAACATGGAAACTACACATTATAACATGGTCAAAATTTGGTAAAAGTCTTTCACATTATTTTATTCATTAGTGAGTCTTTCAGAGTCTGTAAAGAGATATGTTAGATTACTAAGCAGGAGAATCTATTCTGGCTAATGGTAAAAGACCTTTAACACACTGAAATGGTTGGTTGGTCTAAGACGTTATTAATTTTTTGTTCCAATCGGTACACATTATTCAGTTGAACAGAATGGCCAATGCTACTTCAGCTGAATACAAACGAAATGCCAAACTATGACCCAAGACCTGCATACAGTTATGTGTAGATTTCTATCATTTAAGTCCATACACTATGAATAAAGGCTTTACTATACCAAGAAGCTGGCATGTGTGTGTTGATTCTTTTTAGTGCGACTATAGTAATACTGCACACAGGACTGCTATTCCAATGCATGACACAAGAGGTCGCTGTTTTGTCTTTACAGTGTTGGAATAAACCAGTCCTGTGTATTACAATTTCTTTAATATCTGCAAAATCCTAGGTTTATTATTGTAATATTTGCTGGTTTATGTTCTTAAATATTAGAAATCCACTGATTTAGTGGTTTGTTTGTCATGGGATAAATATATAGAAATATAAGGAGGGTGAAATGAGGACACCAGTTAACTGTGCCATGTTCCCCCAGCATGATTTTGCCACAAGTTATAATGTCATGTTCTTGCTAACCCTTATATGTGCAGGACGTGCTGCTGTGTGCTGTGGAGATCCAATTCTACTGACCAGGCCATGGGAAGATTGAGCTGCACAATTCCTAGCAGTGCCAGTAAGGGTGGCAGGGGACCACCAAAAACCTTGCGGACAGCCTTGAAGCCTAGATTGGCTACAGAGTGTTGCATCCTGGATCAGGGCCCACACGTCGAGACTATAGGGGAGATAATTAAAATAAAATCTGGTGCAATTTGGGCGTAAAAAACATGACTTGAACCACATTTCAATGTGTTTTAGACATTTTTTCAGGCACTATAATACCATAGGCATAGTTACCAACATTAGAATTTTTTGCAGGGACACCTAGGGTCCTATCAGGGCCGTATTAATAGCTGCTGCTGCCCTAGCCACTAAACCTCATACATTTCTCTACATGTAGAAACATTGTCTGAATTGACTTTTTCATGGTCTTTAACCCCTAGACGACTTAGGACATACCGGTACATCCTGGAAGTCTGTGCCCAGACGACCAAGGACGTACCGGTACGTCCTGAGCTATGAAGTGCGCTCCGGAGCAGGACCCGGGGAGAAAGACGGAGTGCAGGAGAAGCCCGGATAGGTCATGTATGGTGCAAGGGCTGCAAGGACATCGGTAACGATCTCCCTGCAGCCCTCGCTTAACGAACATCGTTGCTCGGCCCATGGAATAGGACCTGGGGAGGAAGACAGAGTGCAGGAGAAGCCCGGACAGGTAAAGTATGGTGCTACTTCTCAAATCGTCGGTCGCCCGCCGCGCACCGCTATTCCACCGTAGCGATGCGTGGTGGGGGACCGATGATTTTAGGTCTGGCCCTAACTGAACGATCAGCCGATGGTGCGATCATTGGCTGATCGTTCTCTCTATTCCACTGAGCGATAATTGGCCGAATGGGGCCGATTCGGCAGATTATCGATCCCGTGGAATAGTGCCCTTAGGCTTTGGAAACGAGGGGTGTGACTCATTGTGGGTGTGGTTTATTATAAGTGTGTTTTGCAGGGGTGTGGCTTGTCATCTGTGTTGACTTTTTATGAATTTGCCATATATTGTTCTAATTATTTGGATCTTACGATTAGAAACATACACAAAGCTTGGTGACCTCCATCATACTGAGCATAAGATGCTGGAAAGCTGAATTACCTCCATCATACTGAGTACAAGATGATGGGAAAGCTGTATGACCTCCCTCATACTGAATACAAGATGCTGAAAGCTGGCCGACCTTTTTCATACTGATTACAAGATGCTGTGAAGCCTAGAGACCTCCATCATACTGAGTACAAGATGCTGGGAAAGCTGGGTGACCTCCATTATACTAAGTATAGGATGCTGGAAGGCTTAGTGACCTCCATTATGTTGAGTATAAGATTCTGGAAAGCTGGGTGACCTCCATTATACTGAGTATAAGATGCTGGAAAGCTGGGTGACCTCCATCATACTGACTACGAGATGCTGGGAAAGCTGCATGACCTCCATCATACTGACTACAAGATTCTGAGATAGCTGCGTGACCACATGATACTGAGTATAAGATGCTAGGAAAGCTGGGTGACCTCCATCATACTGAGTGTAAGATGCTAGGAAAGCTAAAATAAGGAAGAGAGAAACAGCTCAATGTATGAGATGTGGTAGAGAGTCAGTCGACTAGTTGCATATGTTAAGGTCCTGCTCTGAATTGCAGGGTTATTGGGAAAGTGTGGTAAGAGAAATTCAAACTGCACTGAAAATTACCATCTTATCGGATCCAAAGCTTATAATTTTAGGGGAGGATTCTAGCATTGTAGGTAATAGAAGGAAGACAGTTCAATTGAGTAAATTACAAATTGTTAAAAAATGGATGTCTGAGAATGCCCCAAATATTAATTTATGTAAGAAATCATGTGACTTATATGGAAGTTAAGAGTAGGGTTCTCAGCTCTGGCTGGGGGGATTAAGAGAAAAAATTGAACAAATGTTAAATGGATTGTGATTTTTCTATGTGTATTTTTTTCTAGACAAAAAAAAATTGAAAAAAAAAAAAGATGCTGGGAAAGCTGGGTGACCTCCATGATACTATGTATAAGATGCTGGAAAAGCTGGGTGACCTCCGTCATAGTAATAATAATAATAATAATAATAATAATAATAATAATAATAATAATATTTATTTGTATAGCGCCAACAGATTCCGCAGCACTTATTTAAATATATAAATACAATACAGGTTATATTTATATTAAATTATACAATGAATATAAAATTATACAATGAGAAGATACAAGATGCTGGAAAGCTGGCTGGCCTCTATCATACTCACTAGAAGATGCTGGGAAAGCTGGGTGACCACATCATACTGAGTACAAGATGCTGGAAAAGCTGGGTGACTACCATCATACTAAGTATAAGATGCTGGGGAGGCTGGGTGACCTCCATCATACTGAGTTCAAGATGCTGGGAAGGCTGAAGATTCTGTATTTTCATCATTCTTTTTATCACTGTTGCTGTCAGAATTCCCCCCTCCAATTCCCCCTAGGTATAGGCAATCCCCCATCCATAGTTAATTCCTCCTATATACTAATCCCCCTCATGTGGCCATTCTATCATTAGCAAAAACAATAATACAAAAACAAACACATATACTTACCCGGTTTCCTACAGTACTCTATCTTCTCTTTCCTCAGGCACAAGTGACGTTCCTGCCAGGCCCCAGAGCAGGTAGGAGAGTGCGTCCTCTAGTGGCTGAAGACAGATTACAGCCTACAGACAAAAACTGTTTGCTTTTAACTATAAGCCTCATTAGGAATGCATATAGTTAAAAGGGTTATCCAGCACTACAAAAACATGGCCACTTTTCCCCCTCTCTTGTCTCCAGATTGGGTGGGGTTTCAAACTCAGTTCCATTGAAGTAAATGGAGCTTAATTGCAAACAACACCTGACCTGGAGACAAGAGAGGGGGGAAAAGAGCAGGGGGGCGTGGCTTAGCTATGGCGGCGTGAAGAAGCACTCCTGAGGAGCTCCGTCCATAGCAGTGCAGACCGACACCTCTCCTGACCCCATACCTCTCCCTGGGATGCCCGGATCCCGCAAACGTCCTCCCCTCAAGCCGGCCGGTAAGCACCAGCGCTCCCAGACCCTCCGGAGTAGCTTGCTCCGCTTCCGCAGCCCCTCCAGTCCCGGGACGCAGCACAGCCTGAACCCTGTCATGGCGCCGACGCTGCAGAGACAAGGCGCGCGCCTCTCCTCCTCACCGCAACGGGACGACTCCACGGGTGAGCGCTGCATACTGGGATCCCCGCAACGGGTCCCCGCCACTTCTCCGCCGCCCTCCTGGGCCGGAAGCGCTGAGGCCACGGTCTCGGCGGCGGCACAGATGGGAGCCATGGATGTGGGGAGTCGGCCCCCCGGTGCGGCCGCCATTTTGGGCACCACATGCCACGCGCCCTCACCCCCTCCTTCTCACTCAGGGGGCCCGGTCATCTCGGCCCATTATTTGTCAGCGGTAAGGGACGTCCAGAATGATCCCCAAGGGGCAGTATCCACACATTCCTTGCAGGGGGAGCTGCATGGCCTGAGGGAATTACTACAGGCATTGCCCACTAAGGAGGACATCCTCACCATAGTGCACCGCATTGAAGCTGCACAGCAGCAAGCAATAGACTCTGTGAGGGGAGAGGTTGAACTGCTTGCTTCTAGAACATCTGTTACAGAAACGGCCACTACAGCTCTGGAATCCAGAGTGGCAATGCTAGAACAGGAAGCTGCTGTGAACCGCCGCCATTTGCAAACGGTTGCTCTGCGCCTTGATGACCAAGAGAACAGAGGCAGGAGAAACAATATTCGCATAAAAGGTCTGCCCGAACTGTCTACTGCTGATAATCTTGCTGTGAGAGTGACTGCTCTTTTCAATTTGCTTACAAATAGGCCGGAGGAGGCCACCTTTAAGATAGACAGAGTGCATAGAGTGGCCAGATTGTTCCAGAATGCGAATGCCCCCCCTAGGGATGTCCTGTGTCGTCTCCATTACTATACAGATAAAGAACGGATCCTCCAAGCTGTGAGGGACTCTGCACGGATTGACTTTGAGGGAACAGAGGTACACCTATACCCTGATGTCTCAGCGCGGACCCTGTACATGCGGAGGCTGCTCCAGCCGCTACTTGCAAAAATTAAGGAAGTGGGCGCCTCATACAGATGGGGTCACCCTTTTCATCTCATTATCAGAAAAGACTCCTCCACGTTCCTGCTCCGTCACCCGGATGATCTGTCCGAGCTCTTCACCTTCCTGAACATCCCACCGATCGCGATCCCTGATTGGTTGTCGCTGGGACACCAGGAATCATCTTCAGCAATGTCCCAGAGGAGGAGACCTCCCCGCAGAGCCCCACTTGCGGAAACTACGCCGAGTGAACCTGACCCGCCACGAGCGGACCTGTCTCTACCCTTCCCGATGGAGGCCTAAGGGAGCCCATTAGGATGTCTACTGCCGCCGGGGCGCTGAAGGGTTCCGGAGTTCCAGATTTCTGAGACTATGCAAACCCTGTTAAGCACTCATGCCCTTGCGGAATCCAATAATGCAACCTCTCCTGCACTGATCCTCCGTTAATAGTTATGGCTAGCCCTGCCTTAATGACCAGGGACTGGAGACTCTGGGCTAAGTGCGGGCAGGGTCCTGTTTTCTGTTTTCTTTGTTACCTCTGAGGTACCGAGTGCGTTTTGCTTTTTATGCATGCTATGGGGGTCGTTGATGCCCCCCACTTCACCTTTCCCCCCACCCACATCCCCATCCCCCCCCACCTCCCCATCCCTCTACCCCCCCCCACCTCCCTATCCCTCTACCCCCCCTCCCTAAACTCCTACACCCCACCGGGTCCTCCCTCACCCCCCCCTTCCCCTCCTCCCTCCCATTATGGGGTCTGACCATAGCCATCACTGTTGATTTAGGTCTGTGCTGCCGTGGGGAGCTTCTCTCCTCCATGGTTTTCTACTTTCTCCTTGTTTTTTGAGGTGGGCCGTTCTGACCCACGTGCACCTCGGTGCTAAGTTCTTCATTTGTGTTCACTGTCCCGTTCAGTGTTGTTGGTGTTCGTCCATTTGTTGTCTGTCTGTATATCTCTTCCGCTTCTTACTTTTCCCCCTTCCCCCACCTTCGCTTCTACCTCCCTCCCCCCCACCCCCCCCTCGCTTCTTCCCTTTCCTGGGGCGAGTGTGCAGGAGGACGTGAACTGGCCATGGCGTCTGCTTCACAATCGGAATTTCTGGTGGGGACCTTGAATGTGAAAGGTCTTAATGACCCAGGTAAAAGGTCCATCTTACTTAGCTTCCTGAAGGCACAGCGTGTACAGGTCGCCTTACTTCAGGAGACTCATATTAAGGCTAACTCTTTATTCAATCTCTCTAACAGGTGGTTCCCGTATGCCTACCATAGTCACACTGATGATTCCAAAGCACGGGGCGTGAGCATTTTGATATCCCGCTCCCTTCCCTGGGAGTTCCTTGATTCTCGCTGTGATGGGGAAGGCAGGCTTCTGATGGTGAAAGGTAAAATTGCCTCGTCCATCTACACCTTAGTGTCAATATACCTGCCTAACACCGGTCAGGATTCAGTGCTGAAACGCTTTTTGGAGCTGGTGGAGGACTTCTCAGAAGGGGTGACTGTCATGGGGGGGCGACTTTAACGTAGCTTTAGATCCAAAGACAGACACTTCCGCGGGTCACTCTCACCTGCCTGCGGCGGTGGTTAAGAGGGTTAACGCATCATTACATGCCCATCAGTACATAGACACGTGGAGAACACTACATCCCCGTGACAAAGACTTCACCTTTTACTCTCCGGTCAGGGACATGTACTCCCGACTAGACTACTGTTTCTCCATCATAGGGACCTGCATCTCCTTACAGGAGCGAGAATAGGGTCTATCACCTTTTCTGACCATGCGATGGCCACGGTGGAGCTTTCTCTCCCCCAACCCGTCCCTCGTCAATGGAATTGGAAACTGAATACCTCGCTCCTTTCTGACGTAGCGGCCCGGGAGGATCTTAAGAAGTCCCTAACCGACTATTTCACGACAAATGCTTCAGACGACATCTCCCCAGGGATCCTGTGGGAGGCTCATAAATGCGTAGCCAGGGGCATTTTGATTAAACACGGTTCTAGACTCAAAAAGGACCATGCCGCTAGGACCTTGCAGCTCTTGGGAAGGGTGGAGGAGCTGGAAACTTTGCATAAACGCACTCCTACGGAAGACACCAGGGTGACTTTATTGCAAACCCGCGACCTTCTGAGAGCACACCTTACTAAGAATGCCCGGTCTAAACTGGCTAAATGTAGGCGCCACTTTTACGAACACGGTAATAAATGCTGGCGCTCACTAGCTAGGGCGCTCCGGACACAACATCAACAGTCCTATATCCCGTTCGTCCAAACGGGCCCGACTACACGGGCTAACACACCAGGGGCAATAGCGGCGGCTTTTAAACAGTTTTATGCCACCTTGTACTCTGTGGACACAGACAATCCGGCGACGCTGGACACGACGTTCCGTGACAAAATCCGTCGATATATTACACAATCGGGAATGCCCGCGCTGTCGGCGGAGGATGTTGAGGCCCTGGAGGCGCCAATTTCAGCTGGGGAGTTAGCACTGGCGATCAAATCCACACAAACTGGCAAATCCCCGGGTCCGGATGGGTTTGGTCTGACATATTATAAGACGTTCCAGGAAGAGCTGTCCCCACACTTCCTGGCCGCTTATAATTCCATCTCACGGGGGGCCTCCCTGCCGAGTGACTCCACACGCGCTCATGTGGTGGTCATACCCAAGCCAGGGAAGGATAGTACCCTTTGCTCTAACTATAGACCAATATCGTTACTTAATGTAGATCTTAAACTATTTGCCAAGATACTTGCCTCACGATTGGTGGCCCTCCTGGACCGCATCGTTCACCCAGACCAAGCGGGCTTTATGCCTGGTAGAGAGGCGCGCGACAACACCATGAAGGCCATTAACCTGATTCATAAAGCCAACCTGTCTAGCTCGCCGCTAATGCTGCTCTCAACAGACGCAGAAAAGGCTTTCGATAGATTTAACTGGTCCTTCATGGTGGAAACATTGAAGTTTATTGGTCTGGGCCCCTCCTTCCTGGCTTGGGTCATGTCCTTATATGCCTCACCAAGCGCACAAGTCAAAGCGAACGGCATCCTCTCGGAAGGCTTTCCGATTCGGAACGGCACTCGCCAGGGGTGCCCTCTGTCTCCCCTGATTTTTATTTTAACCTTGGAGCCATTTTTGTGTCATGTCAGGGCAAACCCAAACGTCAATGGGATGACGATACGGAGGACGCAGTATAAAATAGCGGCCTATGCCGATGATCTGTTGTTCTTCATTACCGACCCCCTCATTGCATTGCCAAATTTAATGAGAGAGTTCGCCACCTATGCCAGACTTTCTAATTTTAAAATAAACTTCACCAAATCGGAGGCATTGAACATCTCCTTGCCTATGGAGATGGTCAATCGCCTCCGTTCTTCTTTCAGTTTTTCTTGGTCTGCTGAGGCTATCAAATACCTAGGTATTTATGTGGCCGCCGACCTGAGTACCCTGTATCAACGTAACTATCTGCCGTTGCTGAATGCCGTCAAGGCTGACTGCACTCGCTGGGTGAAAGGACTCCACACGTGGTTTGGGCGTTGCGCCATTTATAAAATGAATATTCTACCCAGACTCTTGTTCTTGCTCCAGTGCCTCCCCATCCGCATCCCGACAGCCTTTTTCCGTTCCATATCCTCCATCCAAACTAAATTTATTTGGGGTGGCAAACCAGCGCGCATCCGGAAATCATTACTCACAAGCCCAAAGGAACGTGGAGGGATTGGACTGCCTGACATTAAAAAATACTACCTGGCCACTCAGTTATCACATGTTGTAGACTGGTGTAGGAACAGCAGCAGGAAACCGTGGGTGGCGATAGAACAATCGTACACGGGCTTGCCACTGAATAGTGTAGCGTGGCTACCGGTGGAACGCCTTAATGATCTTAAATATCATCCCACCATTGGCCCAGCGTTGGCGACATGCTCAGATAGGACGCTTAGACAAGCTTTCCTGCCACCCATTTCCAGCATGACCCCCATTTTGGGGAATCCCGACTTCACTCCCTGCCTGACGGACAAGGTATTCCGAGACTGGATAGTGGCTGGGAACCATAGAGCCAGTTTTATATACAGAATGGAGACTGGCTCTCTGCGGAAACCCTACTAGCGCTGACGGAACCGTGTGCCTTGGGACATTGGAGGGTAATGCAACTGAGACATTTTCTGCTATCTCTGCCCCAGGCAACCCAATTTACCCGTGCACTCACGGATTTTGAGGAGCTCTGCAACTCCCAGGAACCGCTCAGACACACCCTTTCTATTGTATACCAGTTACTACAGGCCAGTCCGGAGGAGACCCCACCACCCTATCTCCTTAAATGGGAAGCCGATCTGGGAATTAATCTTACTGAGGCCCAGAGATCGGGAATTTTCTATCTGACGCACAAGTCCTCCATCAGCTCCAAATTTCAGGAAGCTAACTACAAACTCCTCTCGCGGTGGTACAGAGTACCGTCCAAACTACACTCCCTTATCCCCCAGGTTGACCCTAACTGCTGGAGATGTGGGGAGGCTGAGGGGACATTCCTACATGTGTTCTGGGAATGCCCACGCTTGCTTGACTTTTGGTCAGTTGTAATTGAAACCATCAAGAAGGTGACCGGCCTGTCCATGCGTTTGGGTCCGGCCCTGTTCTTACTCCACCACAGCGAGATCCCTCTAAAGGCATACAAACATTCTTTGCTGAGTTACTTAGTAATGGCGGCCAGAGCATGTATTCCTCTCTGTTGGAAACAACGCTCCCCTCCCTCCCCTTCGCTCTGGGTCGCCAAAGTAAATGACGTAATGTGGATGGAAGATCTCACTGCAGAACTTCATTTCAAAAATAAAAACTTCCACTCCACTTGGGCTCCTTGGGCTACCTTCCAGGAGACGGATGCCTATAGAGATCTCCTGCGTACTGCTGATGCCTCCCGGACGGGACCTTTACCTGAGGTAAGATGAAACTGAGTGTTCATACACCTGCTGACACACGCTGGCCCCCATCTCTCCCTTTCCCCCCCCTCCCCCCCCCCCCCTCCCTCCCCTCCTCTTCTGTCCTGTGTCCTTATATGTTTATGCGTTCCTTTCGCACATCTGATGTTACAATGTAGTCCTATGTTTGTTTTGTGTTTTTGTGATGGTTTATGTTTGATAAAGTGAAAAGGTCGAGCTGGACAGGCGGGGTGTCCTCCCGCAGTTGGTTGGAGATCTTTTCCTGATTTTCTGGACGTTTAAGTGTGTCTCGTGGCCGGATTGTGGCTACATGCTAACTCCTGATGACATTTATTTGATGTTGATGTTTTTCTCCTCCGGCATGTGTGGCTGGATACTGTCATGCCTTGTTCCTTGCTTGGTTGAAAATAAAGAATTTAAAAAAAAAAAAAAAGAGAGGGGGGAAAGTGGTCATGTTTTTTAGCGCTGGATAACCCCTTTAAAAGCATAGGGGGGTCAGCAGAAGGGGTCTTGATGCCTGCTTGGCTGTGCCTCTATGTGTATGGAGGATTTGGGGGAGATATCTGTAGGCTGTCATAAGCAGTCTAATATGTGTATGAACAGTGTTCTCAGGACCCTGTGTGCCACTGCTGCTGTGTGTATACAGTATGTGTAGGGCGGCACCAGTCTAACCTTGACCAGTCTGAGTGGTAATCTGTGGATTAAGGATGGAAAATTGCATTTTGTCTGTGCATTGCATTGAATGCTATTCACTTACAGCAAGCACATGTTGCCGAATGTGAAGAGTTAATTGTGTATGTGACTTACTGCTTATTAGGTTCCTCTGTCACCTGTTTAAGAGGCGGTCTGTTAGCCACCTCCCCTGTCTCTGGGCATATCACAGCCCTTTTTAAAGTCTCCCTATCTGTTCTGTCCAATCCCATGTCCTCTCTACCAATAAGGAAGAGCCCTTAAGTCCATAACTAAGCCATGTGCTCAGAACAGTACAGCTAACTAGCTAGTAAGTAGAGGAAAGTAAGCCTTTCCAGTGTTGCTATGTGCCAAGCTATGGCCTGCTCAACTGCAAGTGGTCTGACTACCACCCAAGGAAAGTAGCTTTTCCACACTGAGGGAGTCATCGTCAAGCATTCTGAGTCCTATTATCTGCAGTGTTTCCAATCTGAGGTTGGAGAAGTGCTTCTTGCCTGCATGCCCCACTGCCAGCCACCAAGTGTAGTGCCCAACCACCGGGATGAGGTTATGCTGGTGGTCGGCGTATAGCTCAGCCAGTGATGGTACAGTCGTGACACCAGTGCTGACTCAGAACACAGGTGTGGTGGTATACCTGCTTTGTTTAGTGGCTGGCTATATGGATCCCCAATGGTCGGTAACCTGCCGGGTTGTGATGGGTCCCTGGGGTTCTTATCACGGTGGTCCGGAATGGGAAGATGACCCACCCGGACTGTTGGTACCGCCACCCACAGAAAGGGGAAAATAACCCACGGATGGTGTAGCCAGTGTGTATAGGTGCTGGAGTCCTAGTAGAATAAATACAGTGCTTTTACTGAAAGTCTCTTGCAATACAGAATAGCTTTTCACTAGGTGACTTCTGCGATACAGACTTGAGCTCATTGAATCTGTGTTGGGAGATATTCAAGTGCTGAGGTAGAGTAGCAGTCCTTTTTCAGTTGAGTGCTGAGAAGAGTAGAGGAACTTAGAGAAGTTGAGAGGAGTTTGTCAGGAGAGTAGAGGAGTTCGTCGGGAGAGCCCCAACCCAGTGTAGTAATGTGCTCTGCCGGAACTTGAGACAAGAGTAATGTAGAGAAGACTTGAAAAGTGAATACTTGTGCCTGTGTTTAATAAACCACCTTCTGCCCTGCAGTTTCCGGGTACCCGTCCTACGAGGGTGACACAAGTCCCAGACTATATTACCTGGGCAAAGGTAAGTGTCCGAGGGTGTCCCGGTTTAACGTCCACTGCGAGTTAGAGAACATAGACCTTTGTACGGTTGCTTTGCTCTTTCCGGGTCAGTTCCTCTGTCCTAGGATACCACCCTGCACTGTTAAGAGAGGATCTCATCGTGGGCTGGGGTAATCTCTGACTTGTCCTTCTTTAGTTGCTTAACATTGCATAGACTGGACTGTCCCCTATGTGTATGTATATAGAACAGGTAGAGGTAGATAGGTAGATAGGTAGAGAAAAGAGCGTATCTCCCATTGGTTAGCATAGACCAAGTGGTACAAAAACAGTAACCCTCTGGTGACTACAACTGTGCAATACATAACAGAGTTTAAACATAACACTGGACCCTTGTGGTAAAACTAGAGAATGTACCTTGATTACCACTGAAGGGATGACTTTCTGACCGGTGCCTAAAGCACTTAACTGTGGGACACCACACAAGTCCTAAGGCTAAAAGAGATAGTTGGCTCCTGCCAGTGTTCTGGTTGGGGACGTCAACTCCTGTATTGGACAGTGCCCTTCTAGGTAGTCCAACCTGTCACCATTGTCAAGTCTACTTAAAGTCATGTAACTCAGAGACTATTCAATTCACAAGTCCTAAGTATATTCTGAAAACATAGTCTAGCTGTTATTGCAGTATTTCAAGTATGAAAAAAGGAAAACACACTTTGTGAATAGAGACTTTGTATATTCCTTGTACTGTAACTTTATCAGAACTGTTCAGTAAAGGGCACCATTCTGCAACTAGCCATGAATTTTGTTGTTTAGGTTTCACACCGTAGGAAGGGTTCTAGGAACACTTTAAGGAGTTTGGGTAGGGACCAAGAGAGAGCTATCTACCATTCAGGCCCTGTGACAAGTGTTAGAGTTCATTCCCTGTGTGTGAATTCGGCTGGAAGAACCAGCCGACGCCCTATCCTTTTGACCTGATTCACACACTTCATACTATGCTGACAGGTAGCCGACACCTGGCTTCATGCTTCTCCTGACTCCTCTCTGGTTCTCGTGGGGTTAAGCCTTCAGGTGTTGCATTTCTCCTGAGGCTTGCTCCTGTCTGAGTTCAGGGGAGGGCTCCCTGGCTGCTATTGGTGTCTCATGCTGCTGTCAGACTCCTTGCTCCTATCAGGGGCTGGGGCGGGAGCTCTGGTAGCATTTAAGCTGGTGATTTACACCCTGTAGTTGCCAGTGTATGTTTGGTCTCCAGCTACACCAGCGTTCTTTTGTGTTACCTGTATTTGTGATTTGGACTCGGACTCGGACTTAGACTTTGCCTCTGCCTTATCCTTCTGTACTGCGATACCTCCTGTGCTCGACCTTGGACTGGACTCTGTTAACCCATTGCTTGCCGATTTGGTTTTTGACATTACCTCCTGTTGCCGACTCGGACTGCCTGACCTGTTTGTATATACCTGTCTGTGTGTTCTATTTACCTCCTCGTATCCCTAGTTAGGCTAGGGACTGTCGCCCAGTTGCTGCCCTAGGGTTTAGCCTAGGGGGGCAAGCAGGTAGGGACAGGGGTTGCGGGTCGAGAGAAGGGACTGCCATCTTCCCGGACCCCAGGACTCCCTGACAACAAGGGCCTCAGCGGTACAGCAACATCTATAGCTCCTGCTGTTTACATCTTGCAGCCCCCTGGGCTACCACATATAGTAATCTTAACTTAAGTCCATTAAACAATTATATTCTTTTACCTATCAGGCATATCTGGGCTGACTGAAATTTTAAATAAATTGATTGATTAAGGGTGGGTTTACACGTACCATATCTGCAGCAGATTTCACGCTTTAAGTTTGCAGCGAAATGTGCTGCGAATACCTTCCCTGTCATTTTTAATGAGATTATGTACTCGCAGTGGGATTGTCTTCCCGCTGCGAGTATGTAAATGCCGGCCCCCATAACCTGCCACTGCCCGGTACATACTTTACCTGGTCCACACTCTGGCAGCATCTGAGGCTCCCACGAGTATGTACAGTAATCTAATTGAAAATGACAGGGACGGTATAGGTATAAAGGAAGGCTGCGAGTTCACAGTGAAATCCGCTGTGGATACGGTACGTGTGAACCCACCCTAAAAGCTTCGGTATTGGTTGCCTTTGAAAATGACAAATAGGCAGCTAAACTATTAAACTATTGATCTCAGAGGAGGGAGTGGACAAAACGTATGAAAAGTTGGAAGGATGGACAGCCCGACTAGGGATAGTGGGGAGAAGTTGTATTAGGAGGAAGGTCCTGCAGTTGGCAGTTTTATGAGGGCTCTGTGTTTGTTCATTTTATAGCACTTTGGCAATTACTGTAAAACTGTGACTAATGTTGAGGTTCGCTTTTGTATAAAAATATATGGGAACGCTGTAGCTGGCACTATTATTGCCATACAGCAATGGCTTGCTGCATTATAAGAATGATGTGGCTTGTACAATTATGGGGACACAGTAGCTGGCGTTGTTATGCACACTTAAGAGGATACTGTGGCTCACATAATGTAGACACTGTGTCTGACAATATTTTAAGGAAACTGTTCCCTGTACAGTAATGTCTGGTACTATTATATAGGCATATAACCCCAAAGATATAAAAAAACATTCTAGAATTGCCCCTGTGTGCATGCCCTATATTAGAAACATTGTGTAATCCACTTGTAACTAACCAGTACAGTAAAATAGTCTTATTGTGCAGCAACTCTTGGTAAAGTGCTTTAATAATGTTAGTATAGACAGTAGCCCGAGGGCATTGCTACAGTTGTATAAATCACAGCCAGTACTAGGATGTTGTTTACAGGTGATTAATAATTGTCACATAAGCACAGAGAGGGTCATGTAAATTTTATTCTTTAGAGAGTTTATATTAGACTATATGTTATTTTTTAACCACACAAATACTTGTTAGTAAATGTAGCAGTGTTATTGTGCAGATGATGGAGCACATCTGCATGCATCTTTCATTGCTGTTTTGTTATTCTTGATACATGTTAATAATAAATGTATATTATTAATACATGTTTATTGCTATTTCACCACTGGGCATGCTCTGCTCTGAACTCTAACTCGCTGTACACATGCAAACAAAAATAGCTGAGCTGTATATCTGATGTAGATTGTTCTTCAGCCAATACATATACATGTATAAGTTTACACAGATTGCCTTAAGGGGAAACAAATGGCCGGGTTAAAAATAAAATGCAACTCCATACATGTCTAACTGGGAGAACAACTTTTGAGCTTTATTGATGGACTAAGATGACACAAAGTACCAAAAAACTTTACATCAATGTGTCAGGATTGTACCTGGTAAAACCACGCTCGCAAGCTCTGGTCGCCGGTTACGATCATGGCGGCAAAATGTACGTGCACAGTAGTTATTTTCTATCATTTTATTAGTGTGAACACGGTGTGATCCTGCCTTGGCATTTATATTGATTTAGGTTAACTCCCTACTCATTGTCTGGGAAGATTTCTTCCAGCAGGTATACAGTTAACACCTTGCCTTGGATAATGACTGACAGCCTGGTCCTCCTGTGCAATGTGGTTTCTCTGCTCCAATCGTCTCTGAGACCGGGACTTGCTTTCAGATAAAGCTCAGTCATTTCCTAAGCCTGATGCCTGGTATAGGTTTAAACTTGTTGTACCTGTCTCTGGCTTTCTGCTCCTGTGTATTCCTGTGAACTCCTGTTATACCTGACCCTTGCTTGCTTTTGACTATTCTTTGGCTCTGTGATTCTGATCTATATTTTGATTCTCCTGGTTCTGACCCATTTTTGCCTGACCATCCGCCATTGTGTTTTGTCTGTCTTTGTTGTTTTTTGTCTTGTCTCATGTTTCACCCTGTTGCAGTGCAGGGAACGTCACCTAGTTGTCCGCCATCATTTAGGGTGGTCTAGTGGCAAGCAGGTAGGGGCAGTGGGAGTGGGACAGTGTCAGGGCTTTACCTGTCTGTGTGAGTGTTTTCTTGTGTGCCCTGAACTGTCCTGACACAATGTCTCTCTATTGGAAGGTTACCTTGATGGTAGAAGTATCTGTTCCCTGCCAGATGAGGACTTTTCATTTTGGCTCACCACTTTGCAATTGGAAATGTAGTATTGGTGAGACTCTTACCTAATGACAAAACAAATGCATATGGCCGACAAAAACAATTTAAGATTTGTCATGTGAACAAAAAAAAAATTCCAAGAATTAGCAAATAAGGAATACACACATTGGAAAGAAGCCATTTTACTTAAAATGTACAATGGGTGTAGGTGGGCTCTCTCCATCCTTAAACCTCATACCTACTAAAGTTTTGTAGTTCCCTTTTTCCTTTTTCTTACTGAAGTGTTAGACTCCCTGCAATATATTGTTTTTTGCAATACTTTGCACTGCAAATAACTGAGTGTCAGCATTTCTTCTATATTTGTTTAACCTTGTTAAACCCTGTACAAGGTAGTTGTGTTTCTTGTCAGTTGTTCCCTATACCTATGTGTGCATTTCATACATCTTGGCAATTGTATCTGTTTTAATTTGTTTACCTAATAGTACCTATGGGTCCCCTACTAATCCTGAGAATGAAGGGAACACGGAAATAGTTTAATGGTTGAAGGGGAACTTGCTAGAAGAAAAAACTAGAAGTAGCTTCATGCTGTAGGTGAACTAAAATCAGGCACAAACTAGAAATATGTCACCAAAAATAGCTTATACCAAACACAGAACCAGAACGCAGCTCATAACATAACAAAAGTACCAGAAGTAAGCTCAAAACTCAATTGCATCCCTAGAGCCAATAAAGAACTTAAATACTTCACCAGAAACAAGTACATTACATAAATATGGTACAAAAAACATTCAAAACACAATCACATTACCAGAGTTAAATGTAGTACATGAATACAACACCAGAACCAAGCTCATAACATGAATACAACACTAGAACCAAGCTCATAACATGAATACAACACCAAAACCAGCATAACACATAAATAAATCAATAAATACCTAACTAACATAAATACAGGACGAGAACTAAGCTTGTAGTTTACATTCTGCACAAGAACTTGAGTATATAAAAACAACATATACAGTAACTTGAATACTTGACCGAAACCAAACTTGTAGTATAGTTTTAGCACCAGAACTAAGCTTTAAATAGAAATACTGTACAACATATGCCATAAATACAGGACCACAACCAAGCTCATGGTATAAATTAAGCATTAGAATGAAGTTCAGTACATGAGTAGAACACAGAACTATTTCTTATTATAGTAACGGGGGTGGTGTTATGAAGCAATGTTGCTACAATGAGATGTGTACCACATACATATATGTACAGGAGAACAAATGTTCTGTTTTTAGTAAAGTAAATTACATCCCTGTATTTGTGTTCCCCATAGATTTAATCACTTCCTGTTTTTCTCTCCAAACTGTGACCCTGCTTTTGCCATACAACAGTGCACACTTTGTTGCAAGACTGCGCCCCTACATTGTGTCACATTCAATCCCCCTAGGCAATGGCCTCTAATAATGCCCCCATACTGCAGTAGTGCCCCTTATTAGCCACGCAAAGCAACAGTTCTGCTTTTTACCATGTAAAGTAATAGCTTCCCCTATACAGTAATACTTCTCTTAGTACTCAAACACACTAATGACGTCCCTTTACTTCCTCAACTGAATTGGTGCCCCCCCTAGTACCTCTTTGTACCCCTGATAGTATAGGTGCCTCCTTATTGCCTCCTCACAAAGTAGTGTAGGTGCTCCTTCATAGTGTTGGTGCATTTTTTGTGCCTCAACACAGTATATGTGTCCACTTTGCACTTCCTTTTGCTAGAGGTACACCATTAGTTCCTCTTAAAATAAAATTGATATTCACCTAACCTTATTTGTATGACAAATAGAGCAGAGCAGTCTACAGGCCTTTTCTAGCCTATGGGTTTGGTGGCTCAGTGCTGGCATGTGTTATGTCATTATTTCATCATGGTTTGTGTTGATGTTCTGTTTTTACATTAGATTGGCTACAAGCAATGTCACTGCACATGCCTTTGTTGAGTTGCCAACAGGGCCGGCGTTAGGGGGGGGCAAAGTAGGCACTTGCCCAGGGCCCCCATCCCCCAGGGGCCCCCTAGCTCCTTCCTTCATTAGTGGAGCAGGAAGCAGAGCAGCACAAGCAGCTCCCCTGCTCCACTAATGAAGGAAGGAGCTGAGCTGTGAGGACGGAGCGCCCCTCCTGCAGAGCTGCCTGTGCCCTACGGAAGAGGAGGAACGGCAAGCCCAGGTAAAGAAATAGAGGGGGGGGGGGGGGTTAGAGGGTCACGGAGACTGGGGGCGGGACTTGCGGCCAGGGGGCGGTGCTTACGGCCGCGGGTGGGCGGAGCCTCGGGTGTCTTTATAAAACAGTAACCCCCTCCCCATATACTAGCCTAGCGAACAGTATACAGGAAGGGGGCAGGGGATCTTGTATGATGCAGTCCCCCCTTCCACCATATACTGTTCAGGGCCCTCCTCCCTCTGTATCTATGGGCACCAGGCCCTGAGCAGTACATGATGGAGGTGGGTGCTGAATCACACAGTATCCTGTATGATAAAGTACCCCCATATCTCTCCTCTGCTCTACTACTACCCCCAATACTACTCCTAATACTGCTCTACTACTACCCCCAATACTACTCCTAATACTGCCCTACTATTACCCCCAATAGTGCCCTACTACTACCCCAATACTACTCCTAATACTGCCCTACTATTACCCCCAATAGTGCCCTACTACTACCCCAATACTACTCCTAATACTGCCCTACTATTACCCCCAATAGTGCCCTACTACTACCCCCAATACTACTCCTAATACTGCTCTACTATTACCCCCAATACTACTCCTAATACTGCTCTACTATTACCCCCAATAGTGCCCTACTACTACCCCAATACTACTCCTAATATTGCTCTACTACTACCCCCAATAGTGCCCTACTACTACCACCATCAATACTACTCCTAATACTGCTCTACTACTACCCCCAATAGTGCCCTACTACTACCACCATCAATACTACTCCTAATACTGCTCTACTACTACCCCCAATAGTGCCTTACTACTACCACCATCAATACTACTCCTAATACTGCTCTACTACTACCCCCAATAGTGCCCTACTACTACCACCATCAATACTACTCCTAATACTGCTCTACTACTACCCCCAATAGTGCCTTACTACTACCCCAATACTACTCCTAATACTGCCCTACTACTACCCCCAATACTACTCCTAATATTGCTCTACTACTACCCCCAATAGTGCCCTACTATTACCCCAATACTACTCCTCATACTGCCCTACTACTACCCCCAATAGTGCCCTACTATTACCCCCAATACTACTCCTAATACTGCTCTACTACTACCCTCAATACTACTCCTAATACTGCCCTACTACTACCCCCAATAGTGCCCTACTACTACCACCATCAATACTACTCCTAATACTGCTCTACTACTACCCCCAATAGTGCCCTACTATTACCCCCAATACTACTCCAAATACTGCTCTACTACCCCCAATACTGCCCTACTACTACCCCCAATACTACCCCCAATAGTGCCCTACTACTACCCCAATACTACTCCTAATACTGCTCTACTACTACTCCCAATACTGCCCTACTACTACTCCTAATACTGCTCTACTACTACCCCCAATACTGCTCTACTACTACCCCCATACTGCCCTACTACTACCCCCAATACTACTCCTAATACTGCTCTACTACTACTCCCAATACTGCCCTACTACTACTCCTAATACTGCTCTACTACTACCCCCAATACTGCTCTACTACTACCCCCATACTGCCCTACTACTACCCCCAATACTACTCCTAATACTGCTCTACTACTACCCCCAATACTGCTCTACTACTACCCCCAATACTGCTATACTACTACCCCCATACTGCCCTACTACTACCCCCAATACTACTCCTAATACTGCTCTACTACTACCCCAATACTGCTCTACTACTACCCCCAATACTGCTCTACTACTACTACTCCCAATACTACTCTACTACTACCCCTAATACTGCTCTACTACTACCCCCAATACTACTCCTAATACTGCTCTACTACTACTCCCAATACTGCCCTACTACTACTCCTAATACTGCTCTACTACTACCCCCAATACTGCTCTACTACTACCCCCATACTGCCCTACTACTACCCCCAATACTACTCCTAATACTGCTCTACTACTACCCCCAATACTGCTCTACTACTACCCCCAATACTGCTATACTACTACCCCCATACTGCCCTACTACTACCCCCAATACTACTCCTAATACTGCTCTACTACTACCCCAATACTGCTCTACTACTACCCCCAATACTGCTCTACTACTACTACTCCCAATACTACTCTACTACTACCCCTAATACTGCTCTACTACTACCCCCAATACTACTCCTAATACTGCTCTACTACTACCCCCAATACTGCTCTACTACTACCCCCATACTGCCCTACTACTACCCCCAATACTACTCCTAATACTGCTCTACTACTACCCCCAATACTGCTCTACTACTACCCCCAATACTGCTATACTACTACCCCCATACTGCCCTACTACTACCCCCAATACTACTCCTAATACTGCTCTACTACTACCCCAATACTGCTCTACTACTACCCCCAATACTGCTCTACTACTACTACTCCCAATACTACTCTACTACTACCCCTAATACTGCTCTACTACTACCCCCAATACTACTCCTAATACTGCTCTACTACTACCCCAATACTGCTCTACTACTACCCCCAATACTGCTCTACTACTACTACTCCCAATACTACTCTACTACTACCCCTAATACTGCTCTACTACTACCCCAATACTACTCCTAATACTGCTCTACTACTACTCCCAATACTGCCCTACTACTACTCCTAATACTGCTCTACTACTACCCCCAATACTGCTCTACTACTACCCCCATACTGCCCTACTACTACCCCCAATACTACTCCTAATACTGCTCTACTACTACCCCCAATACTGCTCTACTACTACCCCCAATACTGCTATACTACTACCCCCACACTGCCCTACTACTACCCCCAATACTACTCCTAATACTTCTCTACTACTACCCCAATACTGCTCTACTACTACCCCCAATACTGCTCTACTACTACTACTACTCCCAATACTGCTCTACTACTACCCCCAATACTGCTCTACTACTACCCCCAATACTGCTCTACTACCATTGCTATTATTACCTCCACTCATGATACTACTACTACTCCCAAAACTGCTACTCCCCTTATCTACTACTACACCCCTCATCTTATATGCTTCTACTATTGCTACACCCCTTATCCACTATGCCTATACTACTACACCCATCAAAAAATAAATAAAAAAAATCGAGAAAACGAGATTTTATTTTTTGCCCACATCACCCCAGCCCTAGGAGATGCTATGTGCTGGGGGCGGGGGGGCATTTAACTATCAGTGGAGATGCTATCTGCTGAGGGGGCAACTATCAGTGGAGATGCTATGTGCTGGGGGGGGGAACAGGGGAGATGCTATGTGCTGGGGGGGGGGGGTAACTATCAGGGGAGCTGCTATCTGCTGAGGGGGCAACTATCAGTGGAGATGCTATGTGCTGGGGGGGGGGGGAACAGGGGAGATGCTATGTGCTGGGGGGGGGGGGTAACTATCAGGGGAGCTGCTATCTGCTGAGGGGGCAACTATCAGGGGGCTAGCTAACAGGTGTAAAACCTACAGTGAGATGCCTCCTATATTGGTGGATACTACATACTGGGTGGTGGAGGTAACTACCAGAAGAATTACCTACAGAGGGATACCGACTATATGTACTATGGAGGCACAGAGGGCCCTATCTACTATATAGGGCACAGAGGGGTCTTATTTAAGGTCACAGAAGATCACCCCACCTCGAGCAGCGCGCCAACCGCTGACAAAAAAGTATGGGGACCTTAAATTGCTGCTACAATGTTTTAGCATTTGGGGCCCCACCTTCAACTTTGCCCAGGGCCACATTTTGTCTAAAACCGGCCCTGGTTGCCAACAGCAGAGAAAATTCTGGATCAGAATGCTAATGGTTCCCATCTCCACCACAGTACTCAACCAAAGATGAAAGTGATACTCACATGGGGATTTGGGACACTGGGTCAAAGATGCTCTAGATCTCTCTGCAGGCTACATCCCACTTCCAAATGGCCATGACCCAGCCAGCCTATCCACATTTTTTTGGTAGAGCAAAAAGCTAATGCACTCCTTTGTCCCCAAATCATAGCTGCACTTTGATGCTTCTGGTTATATTTAAATAGGAAAGTGCTGCATTTTCCTGCACAGTGCATGGCCATGAGACTGCTGTGAGGAGGAGACAGTTCTGAACTAGCACATATTCCCTTTTATTCTTGGGATTTCTGTAGGTTGAACCCCTACTGTTCCTAAATTGACTGCACTTCCTTGTAGATACTGCATGTAATCACTTTTAAAGGATGGGAAAAAAAAACCTTAAAGGGGAACTACATGCAGGTTAGTGCGTAGGAACCTGCCTTTAGTACCTGCTAGCCACCGAAGTCTTCTTACTGGCGCCGGTCTTCTCACCGTCTCAAGTGACACGATTTTCAGGATAATTAATGCACTCGTTGGAGCACTGCCCCCCCCCCCCCGTGGGCCCTATAGCAGCTGTGTGGTCTGCTTCCATGGTAACCTACGCCAGTGCATGTAATATTACATTACTTCTGCAGCAAAAATACATATCTAACTGATGTTTTACCCAATGGCAGTGGGTAGCTGATTTCCAGGCAGGCAGGGATTACCTTCATAAAGTATCCTGTTTCAGCCTCCTTGTTTCTGCTGACTGGAAAAGAATGCTAACTAGAGACCACACAGCTACCGCATATGCCTCTACACCAACTATTCAAAGTTATTACACCTAAGCAATGTGCGAGTGTAAAAGGATTTGTCATGGTGACAGTTTTCCTTTAAACTTTAAAATTCTAGATAAGTCTATTATTGTCCTAACAATTAACTACAAATGTCTTCTTGAATTTGCCTTGCTAGAGGCGGTGCACAGAAAGATATATCTCTTGTCTAGGTATTGTTCTAGCAGCGATGTTAAACTGCTGTGTGTGCCTGTGCTTTGAGTGAAGACATTTTCCATGCAGATATATTTTAAGATTGTTTTAATGGAGCACTTATAATTTGCATATAAAAGGTCCATCTTTGTGGCAGTATTTCCTCTTGCCGTCTCATCATGATACTGAAACATATAATGGCGCCCTTCCTTTCCTTTGGTAATGAATATACCTTACATCCTATATTAATACAATTTTGCAAAGAACCAGCTCATTTCTTTATCTAAAATCCCTGCTGCTTTTCTCTTGGTTTTAAAGTTTTCTTCTGAACAACAATTATTCTCAAAGTTTTACAACACCTTTAACCTCAATCTAAAGTGAAGAATGCCTCTTGGGTTCCGAGAATATAATGTTAATTTTTTTTATAGAATTTTGGAGAAAGAAGAGATCGGGCAGAGTGGAGAGAGATGAGACACATCTATATATTAGTACTTATTTATCTCAGAAGATCTGTTCTCTACATTGCAGCAATCCATTGAGAACTTGAATGGACATGTAAAATACACAGATTAAAATACTGCTCTAAAACCTATCATATAAGCTATAAGACTTAAATTATTTTGGTCTCTTCCTTTCTAGTCATGTTTCAATACCCTTTGATGGGTCAGACATACAAGGAAGCTACATCCAATAGGGAGCACATGACTGACAACATTCTACCTGCTGGAGAACTAATTTGCATGCCCGCACCCTGTTGTCATTGTTCTGCTTTTTCAGATTTACGGGCTCCATGACTAATATCATGGGTCCATATAGATGCTTTTTCAAATAAATGCCATTGATTTAAAATGGGGACATCAAATTTCTGTCAGGCTGAATAGTACAACAGGAAAAGTCAGAAACCCGACAAACCTGCTATAAACTAATAGAGACTGATATTATCTGCCATATTCGTTGTAAATCATGTTAACATGGAGCCCCAGACAACAATGAGACCAGATGCTTGTATCACTGAGATTTTTTTTTAATAGTTTTTACTGATTACAGCCTTGTTCTTTTTTTAAACTATTCTTTTCTATTTTTTCTTTTCATTTTTTTCCTAAATTATTATGGGGGCAGCCATCTTACTTAGAATAGAAAAACGCTTAAAAAAAAATTGTTAAAAATATTTTTTACATAAAACCTTCAATTTAACATAATTTCTGATGACAAATTACCTTTAGGGTGGGTTCACACACAATGGGTCCGCAGTGGATTTCACGCTGCAAATTCGCAACGAAATCCGCTGCAGATGCTTAACTGTCATTTTCAGATTCCATATTCGCAGCAGGATTGTCATCCTGCTGCAAGTATGTAAAAGTCAGCCCCCTTAACCCCCTGCCGGCCGGTGCATACACATATTTATTTATATTATACAGTGTATATGCACTGTTGAGGGTTTGTGCTACAAAAACATGGCCACTTTCTTTCAGAGACAACACGACTCTTGTCTCCAGTTCAGGTGCGGTTTGCAATTAAGCTCCATTCACTTCAATGGAACTGAGCAGAAAAACCCTGCCCAAGTTGGAGACAAGAGTGGGGCTGTCTCTGGAAGAAAGTGGCCATGTTTTGTAGCACTGGATAACCCCTTTAAAACTGTCTTTTTCAGCACCGGTGCTGGCAATGTCCTGGCAGACCAGATGCTTGCAGGATTTATGTGGAGGTACAACACCTCTACATAAATCCTGTGCGCATCGAAGTCTCTCCATGCACACAAAGTGAAACCATTTCATTGGCATTTTTCCGCTAGAAAATTTTTAAATGCGGCACATGCAGAAGCTGCTCCCCCTCTGTGTGTGGCCACAACCCCCATTATACCCCCTCCCCACTTCTCTACCGCAAGTGAAGCAGAGGGGGGAAGGGATGCAAATAAAATATTTGCAACAGGTCCTTCTGTACCACAATTTGGCATCTGCATCACTTCTTAAATGCCCCCCCATATATCTATACATCTACATTATAGCTATATATACACCAGCCACTGTTTAGGAGCAGAGTATTGGCCTGTAAAAATCTGTTTGCAGAACATTTTTCCTGCAGAAAAATCTGCTTTGTGAACATGCTCAACATGCCCTAGGAGTTGCCCTCTTTTCACACAAAAATATTAGCCAGCCTTATAGATCTTCAGAAATACTGTACATTTTGCAATATTTGATGATCCCAACTGAGAGCAACAGAAAACTTTCCGAAAAAAAAAAAAAAGTCAGTAATAATATTAATAAAAATTAAAAATGCAAAGGTCGGGAGCCTAATCGTGCAGTGAATTGATCCCCTTCTAACTGTAATAATATAGAGTAAGCAGCATGCTCCTGCACATGCATCCATACTTTAACTTTGCTAATATGACACATTTTACTTCTTTTTTATCATTTTGTTCCTTTAGTTGACTCCAAATGGATTGACATTGATAAAATAATATAATTGTTCATGTCCTGTTGTTGAATATGCAAGAACAGAACAATTCACAATCTCTTGGAAGCATTCTTCTGATTTACATCTCCCATAGCTATGGGAAAATTGCATTATTGTTGAATAGCTGGCAAAGACAATTACATCTCTCTATACAAAACCCAATATCTATCATGTTCAAATTACACTGAAACATGTCCTGGAATCATAGTTTATTTACATCAGGCATTAGAGAAAGAGCAGAATTAAGGAGGTGTTGAAATGACATTTTTCAGCTGTTTGTCATTCCTGCAATACTCAGGAAATTGCTTTCTGTAAATCTTGGTTAAACAGTACTAAAAATGCAGTTTTCGCCCAGTTGTGATGCATCTGTCACTGATATAATATAGATATTGTGTGCTGTGACTTGTCCCAGCCCTGATAGAAACCAATCTACCATCTTGGCAGATTTTATCTTTGTCAGAAAGTTCTATTCAATTACAGCAGGAAAGGGGCCTGATTAATTTACACAAGAGGACAATGGGATGTGATCCCTATGCTGTGTACAGGTGCATTTTCCATGCTTCTAAATGAATGTTCTGGGAATACAGGGGCAGCTCATTGCTTTTGTTTTGGACTGACGATAACAATTTGTGAATGCAGCATTAAATATAGTTCTTCGGTGACTCTGTAGCTGTAGGGAAACCAAAGTAACTCAATAGCGCTAATTGGTTTGGTTTTTGCTCATCTAGAAGACTCAGGAAGAATTGTGCTAGCATGATAGACAAGAGAAGAGCGATGTCATTTTCTGCTCGCAAGTGCTGAGTGAATTACACAATCTCTTCTAGATGAGATATGAACTAAAGTAAGGGCAGGGAAATAAAACTGAAAGAGAGGACATTTACTGCCATCTTACTTAAAGGATTGTCTCCTTAAGAATAATTATTCCCTGCTAAGTAAAGCAGTCACTGCTTGCTATATATATTCATTACATGGCTTATACTACTGTCCAAGGGTATTGTGTCCTAGTACTAGGAAACTAGTCTCTAGCCTTTCATAAGGCTAGGTTCACACTGCGTTTTCAGCATCCGTTTAACGGATCCGTTTTTTTTAACGCCCAGAAAAATAGGGTCAGCAACGTTTTTTGGTCTGTTTTGGTCCGCCAAAAAAAACGGATCCGTTTTTTTCATAATGAAAGTCAATGGAAAAACGGATGCACACAAATGAATCCGTTTTTTGCAATCCGTTTTTCATGCGTTTTTTGCAAAAAACGGATGCTAAAAACGCAGTGTGAACCTAACCTAAGAAAACCTTGAGTGAAAGAGTACCTGTTTCAAGAAGATTTCTAAAAACCTGCATAGTTTGGTTACATTAAACAGAATGTGTCATCAGAAAATGACCTATTGTTTAAAACAAGCTTTTATAATAAACATTTTTTTTTCTATTTTGCTCTCTATATTATAAAATACACATACAATATAACTCTTGCAGTTTTTATGTTGGCCATTAGGCATACAAAGAGGCTGAGATTTTCTGTAGTGTACAGATCATTCCCCAGCCTTGCCCTTCTTATCAACACAGATAGGAGTACAGTGACAGGTGACACTAGTATACACATAATAGAGGTACAAACTATAGCTGCTGCTCACAACTCATCTCCTTCACTGGGGAATGAGCCCACAAATGAATATAAAGAATAGGGTCTGTGAGAGTTGCTATAACGCATGTTACCAAATGCTGCAGCTTAGGTAAGATGCCAACCCCATAATAATGTACAAAAACATTAAAATTACAATAAAATATAAAAACAGATTAGAAAAAAAGAACATATTTCATTATCTGTCTTTTATTATTGAAAATAAATCTAGATGTTACATTCTCTTCAAGCCCTCAGAATGGTGAAAAGGTGATCTTTGGACTCTCGCTGCTGTTATTGAGGCCCGGAGTGTCCCCCTCCATAGTCAAAAGCTATTTTTCATTCTGTCTATATCAGTGTTCAGGACCAGAACTGAGTCGTTTGCTTTTCCCTTGCTTGTATGGCCAATCAGAGCACAGCACCTACTCCATACTACTATGTCATCATGACATCACGTGCAGATGAAATTGCTCTGGACTAGGGGATATTTAAAATACACTAGCATAAATGTCATGTGGAGGGAGAAAAAGGTTACTGATTCATTGGCATTGCAAGGTACTATATAAACAAAAAGGAAAAAAACATCAGAAGCACACATGGGAGTAGTCACAGTAAACTGAACTTCTGCTGCTGGGAGGGAAGCCTTAAAGTGACACTGTCACCCCCTTTGTGCATTCTGACATCTCTACACAGGTGGAAAGGGTAAATTTAGCGTTTTTCATACCTTATTTCATATCATACGTCATGGTGTTTGTTCAAGTAAAAAGTGTCCTTTAATCAACTGCAGATTGTATTAAGTGGGCGTGGCCTCGCGGCATTAGCGCCACTTAGCCCCACAATGGCACCGTTGACACCCATTGGTTGGCCGACGGAAAGGGGGTGGGGTCTAGACCTTTCGGCCAGCCTGCTCCAATAGCCAGCGAGGAGGCGGAGCCAACAGGCCACACCCGCTTAATACAATCTGCAGTTGATAAAAGGACACCTGTGTAGAGATGTCAGAATGCACAAAGGGGGTGACAGTGTCACTTTAACTTGCCTTCTGGCACACAGGAAATGGACATAGGTTCACAGATTGTAGCCAAGCTTGGTCTCCTTTTCTGCACATAGCACAAGCTAAGCCCCACCCCACTCCATTTGACTTTTCTTGCCCAGGGCTGACTGATGTCTGTGTAAGGAGGAACCATATTTCATTGGTTGATTCCACAGCATGACCATCCTCACAGAAAAAAACAAGATGTTTGTAAAATGGCCCTCCTCCCCAAAAAGGTGACCACCATATTAGAGCAGAGATGATGGTCATTTAATGTTATTTGGACTATCTTAATTACTAGTAATAATAAAACAATTAGTTCACTTATTCTACATTGTTTGTGATCACATGTGTCACATGTTCCATTTTGACTCTGACTTTTTAGTTTTTTTCTTCCTTTTTACTTGGGGCAAAGTTTGCTTGACAGTCCCCAATGGCTGAAACTGGAGTCAAAGAGCAAAACTCATTCCAAATTAAATTGATTAACATCCCTGAGAGAAAATAATGGTGGTTCTTCCAGACTAACACAGTAACAATAGAAGACAAATTTATCCATAGAGGGTAAACAGAGGTAGTAACTTTACTGAACTTTACAGGATTGGGCAATAGCTCAGCACTTGTACAGTGTAAAAACAGGTGTAATTCATCTTCATTGCACAGTGAGTGACACATAAACAATTTACTCATGCTGAACTACCGTGTTTCCCCAAGAATAAGGCAGTGTCTTATATAAATTTTTGCTCCCAAATATGCGCTATGTCTTATTTTCAGGGGATGTCTTATTTATCAATGAAGAAGAATTCACACTTATTGTTGAACAAAAAAACAACAACATTTATTATATACTGTGTAGTAGTTGTCATCACAAACCACCATAACCAGACAACCCACAATCCCACTCCCCTTAGAAGCGTGGTGGAGGAAGGTGGCGGCGCGGTTCTTACTTTTGGGGGATGCCTTATTTTGTTATCCTCTAAATTCTTTACTATGCCTTATTTTCAGGAAAACAGGGTACCACTGAGCTATTTATATGCCCTAGCTCTTGTGCTTGATGTTTGGGAGGGATAACTGGGATGTGTACAGATCTGCTTGTAGAGGCACTATAGCAAATGCACCAGGATTTAGGGGGAAATCTGAGCACACAGGCCTTGTACCACAATGCCTTGTATTTAAGGCACTTTTTAGCCGTTTTAAACCTCTTTTGTGTCTTTTTAGACAAGGCGGTGTGTTTTTGTGGGAACAGAACACAAAAAAAGCGTGGCTGGGGTTGCTACATCGTGCTCTGATAACAGGCACTAAATAAAAAACAGGTGGTCTAAAGTTAGACAACAGTGCGCCAAGTTTATCGGAAAGCATGAGTTGGCACATTCTAAGGGCCCTATTCCACCGGACGATTATCGTTCAGATTATCATTAAATCGTTCGAATCTAAACGATAATCGTTCGTTTGAAATGCAGTTAACGATTAACGAGTGAACGAGAAATCGTTGATCGCTTTATAAGACCTGGACCTGTTTTTATCGTTGCTAGTTCGAAAAAACGTTCGCAAATCGTTCACATTGAATAAGACGTTGTTTGGTCGTTCACAGTAGATACAAACGCAATAGCGAAAAAAAATACCGAAGAAAAAACGATCGCAAATACGATCATAAGTAACGATTATCATTCCATGGAAATGAGTGAACTTTTTTAGTTCTTTCGCAATAGTGGTCGTTTGAGATCGTTAATCGTTAACGATTATGCGAACGATAATCGTCTGGTGGAATAGGGCCCTTAGACTGTCTAGCCTACATTTACACTGTCTAAGTATTTTACTAAACCTGCCCTAATATAGCTGCAAAACAACACTCAAGCACTCCACCATGATGTATATACTGGTTAAACCCTAGTGAAGGTTTCCTGATGTTAAGTCACATCTTTGTAGAAGTTACAATAGTTATATATGAACACATTTACCCTTTGCTTTATTCTCTTATGGAGGTTACTTTACAAGATCCGCATTTGTGTAATAAAGAAGCAAACATTTAAACAAATGTGTTCAAATGCAATTGTACCCCATATACTTTAGCCTCATTCTACATGTCTTAGATAGTAGGAGTAGATCATTTGTACTGTGTCTCTTACTTTGTACAAGATCTTAAACAGCTCGTTCTAGCAAGAACAATACGAGCAGCACTTTAAACCTCAGTCTAGAGGTAAGTAAGTGAATAAAATATAGAAGCTATATCAGGAAGATCAGCGTCTGGCCGGAATAGCTTACAGTGCATTTCTTCCTATCATGTTAACCTCTAGAATGCACTGTATTGCTTTGATGGGCCCCTCTGGATGTGAAGCAATTAAGACTACTTCCAATAATGATGCAGCCTACTGTACCTTACAGTCCTATCAAAGCTCAGGATTCATAAGACTTTACATAGCATGCCCCCCCCCCCACACACACACACTTTTGCAAAATGTCAGACTTTAGCTGCATATAATTTCCACAGAATATAATTAAATTTCCCAGGGTACCGCAAACATAAAGATTCCTATGTTTATGGATAGCTTATCAGACATCTGGTGTATCCATCACATTTAGTGCACTCCCAATACCGGCGTTACTTTATTACCTCACAATGTGCTTTTTATTTTTCAATTTTGCACTCACGCCTGCCGAGGCTGTTCCATAAATGCAGCGATACTCTATCTTTAGTGTGTGCAGTTATACTCCATATAAAGTAGTGGTGCTTGTATAGACAGCATTCTATAGAATAGCCGGCATTCTGCGCTACTTATAATGATAGATGTTCCAATGTCAACTTAAACATATTTTTCGTGTGTTTGCAACACAACATATGTGCTCGGAGCTGTCCCACTGGGCATAAATTGCAGAGATTTTTTTTCTTTAAATCTGTCTTCTAAGTTATCTGCTGTGTATAGACAGTAAAATATGCAGAATGGCGCACATCTCATGCAGTCACATGCGGCAGGTATAATTGACCCATGCTGGGTGTTTCCTTTCCGGAGGGAAGCTGGAGCTGTCTTGTTACATGGCAGAAAGTCTATAAAACATGTATTGTTCCTATAGGCTTCCAGATGCATGGTATCTTTTAGAAAAATAAACTTGGGATCACATTTCTTGTAACCTGTCTTGTCCATGTATTATGGGCAGTAAAGCACACTGCCATTTACATTGTATACATAATAAATGGATACATAGCTGTGGGCAAGAATATATTAATCTTGTATATATTATTTTGTAGAAAATATACTGACAAGATGGTAAAAGGCCATGTATCTGTGTTGTTTTATTCATTTATTAATGCATTTAGTGACATGGCCTATTTTTCTGATCAGGAAGATGAAATGTACATATTTCTATTTATCTGTGTTCTCTTAGCTTGATGTAAAAGCAGTATATGTATAGGCTTTTGTGTTACTATAACTTATATAGCACCAAAATATTCCACAGAATACAAACTCCATGAGGATGTTACTCCTAGATTTGTAGCATTGTACCACTGTATCTTTAAACTGTTACCAATGTAATAGAGGTGGCGACTGGCACTATAGTCTATAGTGATCAGACCAGTAGCTATGAAGGTGAGTTCGTAAAGGGGTGCTTACTCCAACATTGTGAGAAGTACAAACCCTTCATACATAGAAAAAGAAGAAAACGTGCAGTGCACTCACCATACAACTTGAATTTTATTTATTTGATTTAAAAATCCAATCCAAAGGATAAGAATGGCAGGGACGCCAGCACCATGCATACTCTCTTCAAGAAAGAGCACCTCTCTTGTCCTCTGGTATAAAGCTTAGCCCCATTCACTTGAATAGGGCTAAGGCACTATACCAGAACCAGTCTATGAGCAGAAATTGCATTGCTTCTGGATGAAGTATGTATATTCTTATATAACTCTTAAAGGGGATTACCCTGGTAGATGTAAACCTTTGATGGTGAAATTGCACCCTATCTGGAGCCCAGAGACACCCGGTAACCGGCATCTGCATTCTCTTTAGTTTTAGTGCTCTGGCTGCATCATACACATCAGCACGCGCTCTGGCTGGCCACATCAACCACCTGGGCTGCACATCTTCTATCATACCCGCCCATGTAACCACCCTTCCTACTATGCCGCTCCCTTCAGCCAATCAGAGCTGGCTGGGAGGCGGAGCTGGGATGAGGGCTGAACAGACGGAGAAGAAAAGTAAGGGCGCCCACCCAGCCTGAATAGAAAAGTTGACGCCGTGACACAAGATGGCGCTGGGATGAAGACCTGCAGGGTCGACCATCAATAAAAAGTTAGTATAATCCAAACTTCCGGTGGGGACCAAAGCGGGGATGCAGCTAGAGATAGAGGCTACTTCAGCAATGCAAAGCTATTCCAAAGTTATAAAACTTTGTATTTCTGATGTATTGCACAGCGCCGGAGTACCCCTTTAAAGAATAAGTTAGAACATACTTTAGAGACTACTAATATATGGGTGTAATTAAAAAATGACATCCGAAAAAAACAACTGATTCACCAAATAATTGCTAGAATATGAATTGTTGTGGAATTTTTTTCTTTTGCTTTACACAATGTATAAATAGTATTGCCTTGTATGTTTGCTGATGACAAATTGCTTTACATGTCACTGACAAAAGTGCCTTGCTTTGAAGCAAAACAATATTCCCAAATACTGAGATTACTATGTAAATCAGGCTTTTCAGACACAGAACTCGTTCCTTTACCAGATCCTGTTCATAAATACCTTGAATCTCTTTCATGAGCTTTGATGTCAGATGAATTCTATAACAGGACAATCTCGGTGTTAATTTTAAATATTCATTTAAATGACAGAGTATTTAGTACCTTAATAGAACATGTGCCCTGGAAATAGGATGCACATAAAAACAAGAGAATTAATTCCGTTCATACATTTGGTTTGCGACTTTAACCCTGCTCAGGATTTATCAAATCACTAAATTCTGCTGCATTGTTTCTGCAAATAACCTGCTGGTGACCTCTGCTAAATTTGAGGGTTTTCTTTTCTTTTTAATGTATGCATAACAGAAATGTACTGTGGAGGATGAATGTGCTTGTGTTCCAGTAGTGATGTTAAGCTACCCTTTAATCAGTATTTGATGTGCCTTTGAAGATGATCTTCATGTTTTCTGAGAGAACTGACACTATCAAAAAACCATCGCAAGCCATTTCACTAAATGGTCACAAGAAACCAATCCTTCTACTCCGGATGTAATGGGATTTTTCTGCAGGTTATACTTACTGCATGAAACAGAAAGCTTGCAAAATCTTGGTGACTGTGATTTGGCTTCTTGATACAAAAATGATTTGATGGAAGGTAAAAAAAAAATGTGATTGTCCTGTAAACTGACTACATTCAGTCAATATTCAGACACTCAAACATAGAAGGTGATATGTTTGAACCTGGACCTGTTTATAGTTCATATACAGTGTGTGTGCGGGTTAAGGGGGGGGGGGGTTGAGGGGGGGAAATGAACATAGCATTAAACAAAAAAGTGTATGGAGATGTAAATTGCTAAAATGATTTTGTTTATATGTTACATTAAAAGATACATCCTCTTAGCCTCCTATTTAAAATATAACCAGTCACACATGAGAGATAACACAATAAAAAAGTAAGGGTCCTTTTACTCGGCCAGATATCAGGCCATGCAACGATGCAAACGAGTACCAATCAGTGAGATTGGTGCATGTTTGCAGTGCCTTTACATGGCACAAATAATCAAGAGGCCAGGCTGCAAGAATTATCACTGTATTGTTTGTGCAGCCATAGAAACTGACAGCACATTTATGAATGTATCTGTGCTGCCAGTTTGTAGATCAGCAAAACACAGCAATCACTAAGCTCTGAGAGATCAGCAAAAAAATAAAAATTCCAATGAAGACTCACAACTGAGTCTTCACGGACCCCTTTTTTGCATATTTAAATTTATAGATGTATCGATGGAGATTCTTTTTGCTGATCTCCCTGAGCTCAGTGATTGTTGTATTTTGTTGGTCTACTTTCCATTGCCCCTGTTAGCCAGAATCCTGCTTCACACTGACGAGGGGCAAATACCCTGAAACAGCTGTATGTGGATGGATGACTGGCTTTGGTAAACTCTTGTCATGTCGCAATACTCACAACTGAGTTAGACTTTGATGCAAAAGGGGTCACCGTGGTATTTCCCTATTTATGCTTCAATACTCACAACCAAGGGGGACTTAAGGGGCTATGTATCAGGGTGGTTTGGTGATCTCCCCACTGGGAGGCACCCTTTGGCAACAGGTTTTCCCTTCCTGGAAGGATATCTGGCTATTCAGACTCACAACTGAGGCTCCACAGATCACATCAGCAATGCACACTTACTATTAGCGCTGCTGTGTGATCCGGCATCTTCACCTTCTTTCTGAAAGTGTCACAGATGCGTCATTCTCCCGTTGTGCTCTCCATGTATGCTGCATATCTATGCTGTCAGTTTGTCTTTTGCTATCGGCCACAAATCTCCTGTTTACACAGGAAGATGTGCAGCTCATAATGCAAAATTTTGAAGCCTGCTCTGAAGTTACAACCAGCCATTTTCCCCCTGCCCGACTGATTGCTATTACTTTTACGCTGGACGATTATCAGACAAAAGAGAGTTTCCTTTAACGTTCATTGAGGATAACCGTCCCGAATTAAAGGCCCTTTGTATATACACAAGACAATGCTTTTAGCGATGCGTGCCCGGCAGTCGATGATTTTAAATCTGGACCTAAAGAAACCCTCAACTGATAGTTTTTATCAGCTGATCGTTTTTTTTATTACATGGAGCAATAATTGGCCGAATTATTATATCTAATAATAATGTAATTAAAGTATATATTTTTTTATAAAATAAATATATAAACAAACATGGCTGCTGGCTTTATCCTTAGGATGTAAAGGGCATCATGCCTGGTTTATTATACTGTATACACAGTGTATATTGTACTGTTAAGAATGAACCACTTTTCAGACTAAGGCAGTTCCTATTATTGATGGATTGAATGCAAACTGTTCTTTGAGTTCTCACTGCTTGTGAAATAAAAAAACACAAATATTTGGCCATAGAAATAAAAAATGTCCTGTAACTATAACATACTCAGGGAAATAAATAGTTGTTGTAGCCTTGAATAAAAAAAAAAAGACAGAAAGCTACTTGAGAGAATTGCTGGCATGGGAGATTGCAGGAAAAATATATTATAATAACCATGTGGCAGAGCACAGATTAAGGTCCGCAATGCAAGCATTTGATCTTTTTCTTTGCAAGTGTCAGAATTCTGTGTGTATTGTGTAATTGCAAAAGAAAGATTGAAAGAAAATAAGAATACGGCACCAATTTCAAAGTTGGGGTCAGGGAGAATAGTACTTTATTTTAAAATAACAGCTCTGCGCGACCCATAGAATACATTTTTTTCCCTTAGTATTACTTTAAAATATAACTTGTGAAGGTGAACTCTCAATGATATATGTTATCAACTTAGAGACGTAAATTAAATACAACTTGTACAGAAAGATGACACATCCATAAAATGACGGGAGCGGCTGTCACACAGGGATGATTACCACCGTTTTAAGAGTACAACCTTACTAGGGAACCGTATCTTTTTACAAATCCTTTGCTGACACTCATTTTCGGCATATCACAAATATAATAACAGAGCCTCAGGCAGAGGACTGTAAACACACTCAGATAAAGGAGGAAGTCACAGAAAGGCAGTGTATTGACCACTGTGGTATACTGATGTTCTTGCAACTCTTTCCTTATGGTAAAAGTTGACCAGTTCAGCTATTTTGCACTGAGAAACAATGATTTATAATGTATGATTTAAACAAATGCGGTGTGATGTTAATATTATTATTACAGATGAGAGAAGCGCTTCTTTTAATCTGCGCTCCGCTTATCAAACGTCCGTCCTTTCAGCGATGCTCCGCTACCTGCCGCTCCACCCTGGGTGCCGGGTAAAAGCTGGATCCAATCCTGGGAAACTAAGAAAAGTTTCCCAGGATTGGATCCATCTTTTTCCTGCATCTATGAGGAGTAGCAGGGAGTGGAGCAGCGCTGAAAGGCCGTCGGCTTGATGAGCGGAGCGCAGCTCAAACAAAGCCTCTTACCTGCACCTCCAGGTCCTCTTCCATCCTTTGCTCTGTGCCTCATTGGCAGCTCCCAAACGTGTAAATCTTTCCAGTCAGACACAGTGCTCTCTGCTGCCACTTCTGTACGTGTCCGGAACTGTCCAAAGCGAAAGAGTTTTTTTTGGAGGATTTGCTATTGCTCTTCTCTAAACAGTTCCTGACACAGACAGAGGTGACAAAATGAAGTACTCTGTCAGACTGGAAAGAATACACCACTTCCTTCAGGACATACAGCAGGTGATAATTACTGAAAGACTTGAGTTTGTTAACTCCTTAAGGACCCATGATGTATCGTTATGCCTTGGCATCCCTAAGCGGTTACAGAAAGGGGTCATTAACCATTAAATGGCAGCAGCTGTTAAATAGCCATCCCTGGTGGTCAAGTGACCAGATAAGATTCCCGCGATGTGATCGTGAGAAGCCAATCTGTCATACTTAATGGACTGGGCTTCAGCAACACAATGATACTAGTCTGGGCCTGGCGATCACTAGAGGCAGCCTGCAGAAGCCCCTAGTAATTGAGCGCAGACATATTGTACTGCATTGATTCCTATGAGCAATCCGTGTATTGCTCATAGGAGTCCCTTGGGGGGATTACAAATTAAAGTTATAAAAAAATTAATAAATAAAAATCTATAACACAATAAAAATTTTAATCACCTTCCTTTCCCCATTATATATATATATATATATATATATATATATATATACACATATATAAAGATTTATAAACATATTTGCTATTGACGTGTGCAAAATTGCAGAGACGAAAATTGTCTGTGTCCTTGATACCACTAATGCCAAATCCCTCCCAAAAATCAAAGGGTAATCCAACAGTGGTGATATCCAGTTAAAAGGCAGTGTTCTTTGTTAAAGAGGTACTCCAGGCAGGAGTTATTTTTAGGGTATGGCAGGGGAAGGGGTGGAAATAGAGGCCGCCAGTCACTTACCTCCCCGGTTCCTGAGCTAGGGCCTGGGACGTGACGTCCCAAGGCAGCTCAGCCATTCAACGGTCGGAGCGGAGTACCGCCTCGGCCGCTGAATAGCTGACGTCACGGGGCGGCGCGATCCGGGACCAGGCGATGGAACCGGGAAAGTAAGTGACCAGCGGCCTCTATTTCCACCACTTCCCCGGCCATACACTAAAAAAAGCCCCCACCTGGAGTACTTCTTTAATCCATGTTAAGAACATACATCCAAATAAACCAAAATAAAAAGTGTGATCAAGGGCCTATAAATTGTCTCAAAGGTGCTGCCTCACTCACTGGGCACCATACCCCCTTCATGTCAATGAGATGTGAACCAAGGCCCTCTCTTTGTTCCCTGTTGAGAACTAATTGGTGATGATCTCCTAGAATTATGGCATTGATACCTGGGAAATAAAGGAGCTAGAAAAAAACATGTTATAAAGGAGTATTTCAGTTTTCATTTATTTACTTAAGCCCTTCGGGACCAGGCTAATTTTCGTTTTTGCGTTTTTGTTTTTTCCTCCTTGTGCTTAAAAGGCACTTGCATTTTTACACCTACAGACCCACATGAGCCCTTATTTTTTATGTCACTAATTGTACTTTGCAATGACAGGCTGAACTTTTGCATAAAATATGCTGCCTAACCAGAAAAAAATTATATGTGCAGTGAAATTGAAAAAAAAAAACACAATTCTTTTTCTTTGGGGGAATTGTGTTTTTACGCCGTGTTTCCTATGGAAAAACTGACATGTTTTATATGTTCCTCAAGTCGTTACGATTAAAACGATGTATAACTTTTCTTTTATCTGATGACCTGTAAAAAATTCAAACCATTGTTAACAAATATACGTTCCTTAAAATCGCTCCATTCCCAGGCTTATAGCGCTTTTATCCTTTGGTCTATGGGGCTGTGTGAGGTGTCATTTGATTGCGCATATACGACTTTTTGATCTCTTTTTATTAATTTTTTTCTGGATTTGATGCGACCAAAAATGCACAATTTTGCACTTTGGGATATTTTTGCGCTTACGCCGTTTATTGTGCGAGATCAGGAATGTGATCAATTAATAGTTCGGGCGATTACACACGCAGCGATAGCAAACATGTTTATTTATTTATTATAGTGCTTGAAAAGCACTATATTGTAATCCGTATTCTTCTTCTTCTTCCGTTTTTTCTTCCAGACATTTTTCTGTGCGTAATACAGCCCGAACCGCTTTGCACACAGACTCTGTTCAAACTGTGTTTCGAAGCCCTAGGCGGTGTGAGGTGTGCTATCTATTTTTCGTTTCGTTCGGATTTGTCGTTTTTAAGAAATTTACGTTTAAAGACCCCTAATTTCCCATAGAAAATAATGGCCCATTGCAAATAATGGCCACACTCTAACCGCTAACAGCCAATCACAGCACATATGCAAATAGCTGAAAAATAGCAGCCAATAGGAATTCTAAGGTCTTGTCAGGCAATGTGTCACAACATCCACAGTCACATTTCCACTATTGGCCAATAGAAGATGTAATATATGGAAGGTCCTTTATTTTGTCTCACTGACATGAGTAAGATTGTCATGGTAACCGAGCAATGATCTTTACCATTATAAGTAGCAGAGTTCAGTCAGTAAAATAGCAGAGCTGAGGCAGGCATGTAGCAGGGACGGTACACAAGCTGCTCTTAAAGAGACGGTACCCAAGCCACTCTTAAAGGGACGGTACACAAGCCGCTCTTAAAGGGACGGTACCCTAGCAGCTCTTAAAGGGACGGTACCGAAGCCACTCTTAAAGGGATGGTAACCAAGTCGCTGTGTAAGGGGAATTACATAAGTAGCTCTTAAAGGGACCCAAGTCACTCTAAATGGGTCCCTTTAAGAGTGAAATAGGTCTCTTTAAGAGCAGAATGGATCCCTTTAAGAGCTACCTGGGTCCCTTTAAGAGCAAAATGTGTCCCTTTAAGAGCAAAATGGGTCCCTTTAAGAGGGAAATATGTTCCTTTAAGAGCAAAATGGGTCCCTTTAATAGCGAAATATGTCCCTTTAAGAGCAAAATGGGTTCCTTTAAGAGTGACCTGGGTCCCTTTAAGATCAAAATGGGTCCCTTTAAGAGTGACCTGGGTCCATTCAAGAGCAAAATATGTCCCTTTAAGAGCAAAATGGGTCCCTTTAAGAGCGACCTTGGTCCCTTTAAGAGCGAAATATGTCCCTTTAAGAGCAAAATGGGTCCCTTTAAGAGCAAAATAAGTCCCTTTCAGAGCGAAATATGTCCCTTTAAGAGCGACCTGGGTCCCTTTAAGAGCGAAATATGTCCCTTTAAGAGTGAAATGGGTCCCTTTAAGAGCGACCTTGGTCCCTTTAAGAGCGAAATATGTCCCTTTAAGAGCAAAATGGGTCCCTTTAAGAGCAAAATAAGTCCCTTTCAGAGCGAAATATGTCCCTTTAAGAGTGACCTGGGTCCCTTTAAGAGCGAAATGGGTCCCTTTAAGAGCAACCTGGGTCCCTTTAAGGGCGACCTGGGTCCCTTTAAGAGCTACCTGGGTCCCTTTAAGAGCGAAATTGGTCTCTTTAAGAGCGACCTGGGTCCCTTTGAGAGTGAAATATGTCCCTTTAAGAGCAAAATGGGTCCCTTTAAGAGCAACCTGGGTCTCTTTAAGAGCGAAATATGTCCCTTTAAGAGTGAAATGGGTCCCTTTAAGAGCGACCTGGGTCCCTTTAAGAGCTAAATGGGTCCCTTAAAGAGCGACCTGGGTCCCTTTAAGAGTGACCTGGGTCCCTTTAAGAGCGAAATGGGTCCCTTTAAGAGCAACCTGGGTCCCTTTAAGGGCGACCTGGGTCCCTTTAAGAGCAGCCTGGGTCCCTTTAAGAGCGAAATTGGTCTCTTTAAGAGCGACCTGGGTCCCTTTGAGAGTGAAATATGTCCCTTTAAGAGCAAAATGGGTCCCTTTAAGAGCGACCTGGGTCCCTTTAAGAGCAAAATGGGCCCCTTTAAGAGCAAAATCGGTCCCTTTAAGAGCGAAATATGTCCCTTTAAGAACAAAATCGATCCCTTTAAGAGCGAAATATGTCCCTTTAAGAGCAAAATGGGTCCCTTTAAGAGCGAAATATGTCCCTTTAACAGCAACCTGCGTGCCTTTAAGAGCGAAATATGTCCCTTTAAGAGCGAAATGGGTCCCTTTAAGAGCGACCTTGGTCCCTTTAAGAGAGACCTGGGTCCATTTAAGAGCGACCTGGGTCCCTTTAAGAGCGACCTGGGTCCCTTTAAGAGTGAAATGGGTCCCTTTAAGAAAGAAATATGTCCTTTTAAGAGTGAAATGGGTCCCTTTAAGAGCAAAATGGGTCTCTTTAAGAGCGACCTGGGTCCCTTTAAGAGCCACCTAGGTCCCATTAAGAGCAAAGGGACCCAGGTTGCTCCTAAAGGGACTCATGTTGCTCTTAAAGGGACGGGAGCCAAGTTGCTCTTAAAGGGATGGGACCCAAGTCGCTCTTAAACGACGGCACCCAGGATTAAAGTTTCTCTTAAAAGGAAGACCCTGGTAAAGGGGCGCTCTGGAAGTCACTGGTAATGGGGTGCTCTGGAAGTCACTGGTAAAGGGGCGCTCTGGAAGTCACTGGTAAAGGGGCGCTCTGCAAGTCACTGATAAAGGGGCGCTCTTTTCAAGCACTATGTTTTTTCCTGGAAATGCAAATCTAGTTTATTTACTTTTATTTATTACCTGCGAAAAGGGGGGTGATTCAGACTTTTATTAGGGGAGAGGGCTTTTTATTGACAACAACACTTTATTTTATTTTTTTACACATGTACTAGAAGCCCCCTAGGGGACTTCTAGTATATGCACTTTGATTTCTCATTGAGATCTTTGCTGTATAGTTATACAGCAAAGATCAATGAGATAGGCACTCGTTTGCTTTCGGCTGCTGCAGCCGAAAACAAACGGGTGCCGAGTCGGGGACAGCGCCATCTAGGATTTGTCCCCGGCCGGCTTCAGTAACGGAGATCGCTCCTCCAGGACTACGTCCCGGAGGAGAGATCTCCCCCACTAGACACCAGGGAACGGCTGAATCCGGTAATCGGAGGCAGCTGTCATCTTTGACAGCTGCCTCCGATTATCTAATTAGCGGGCACGGCGATCGGACCGTGACCCCTAATAGCCGTGATCCCGGGCTACATGAGGCACCCGGGATCGCGGCGATTCAGAGCGGGGTCGCCGCGCAGCTCCGCTCTGAACGCCCGCACCCGCACGAGGACGTACAGTTATGTCCTCGTGCGGGAAAGGGTTAAGAGATAGGAAATCATACAATTTTCTAATATACTGTACGTGGGGGGGGGGGATTAATTTTCCCCACACCTGGTGTATGTATGCAAAAAGTCGCAGATATTTGCGCAAGCCATGTGATTTTTAAAAAAATCATAAAATAGTTATTAATAAACTGAAATTTCTCAATTTTAAGCCATGACATCATCGCCACTTTTTTTGAATACAGTAATGAGCGTCAGGAGGACAGAATACACTGTGTGCTGATTGCTGAAGGACCTGTGATGATGCCATGGGATGTTGGGAGGAAGGAGTCAGCCTCTTTCTCAGCCTCTTTCTTTATAGAACAATCTGTGAAGGGCTATGTTCACACATAGTATTGTCGTGGCAGGGAGGTATGGGGTAATTAGGGTAATTATTCTGCCACGCTTCAACTGACTGTCTATGTCTCAATTGTAAAATAGGGAAGTGTCGGCCGTAAGGAAATCACACCAACAACCAGTTTGGTCCAAGTTCCAAATACACTCCTCTTTATTACTTCCTTGATCCATACATTTATAGGGTAGAATATAGGGGTGGTTACAATATAACATTATTACATTCCTCTTTGATCTAATTGGATTACACCAAATCTCTATTAATTTATGCATTTTCTACTGCGTAGCTTAGGCCTTTAGACTCTTGTGGTAGTAAAGTTTTCTATCTTCACATATCTTCTGGACGTGACTTCCTCTGTCTTCCTCTGCAAACCACCAGCATACCATTCTTTGTCCAGGACAGGAACCATTAATCTTCCATGTGAAGGCTTTGCCTTGCAGAAGCAGTTACAAGCTACTAGTGTATATATATATATATGTCTGAAGCAGTTTGTTAAGAATTATATATTGTAATGAGAATCACGTGTTAGTATACATTGTAGATTTAAATGTTTCTCTTATGAGGGTCATCCCCTGACCCCATACTTGACAGTATTTCTGTCAGTCTTTTGGTCAGTCTTTTTACAACCAAAACCAGGAGTGGGCTGAATAAAAATTGTGCAAATTTTTCGAATATACTTTTGCCCTGTTAGTTTTGGTTGCGAGCCACAAAACTCCAGAATATTGTATTATTGTATTATTTCTGGACCCACATTCTGATCCATACTCCAAAGCAACAATATCAGTGAATATTTTGTTATGGCGGCCCAGTGTCTGGGGATGGTGTGGCCCACAGAGGCTGCTGGACTACTGGATCCTAAGGGCAAGGGCAAAGAAATAAATGAATAAATAAACTGGTCAACCCCTTTAAGTATCAATGAGTAGGCTGCAGTACTGGTTATCAGAACTTCTAACACATATAAAATCATACCAGGACATATTGATTCAACCATATTCAGTTCTATAAAGCTAATGGCATGAGTTATACTTCACAGCAAGACATATTGGCAAAAGTACCATCTGCTGATTTACCTGTCTATGTTGTTGTCGCCATTATATGCATCACTCACGACTCCTTAATTTCTTACTGTGCATTGATCTAGCATAATCTGCTTCCTCTTAGATTTATTTCTGCGCACAATCAGGTTACATTTGAAGGATGAGGCACATACAGCTTGTTCTATGTGGATGTAAGACAAAGCTTCTCATCATTAGTAATTGGATCAATAATTTTCCTCTAAACAACATGAATTCTAATTTCCATCTCATCTGATCTCTTTTCAGACAAGTGATAGAAGTTCATTAAGGCAATGTAATTCTGCATGTTAACTCTTATTTCTCTGTTAAGGGCTGGGAAACATTGGGTGGTATAGTCCCATTACACCTAACAACCTGGATTTGGATCTAGATGAACTGCGTAATTAAAGGAGATTATTTTATGTGCTACTCTGGATTTCTTCAATTTAATCTAATTATGGAGCATTAAGACTGCTACAGATTTTAACAGAACACCTGTAACAGAAAGTCCAATAATTTACATTTTATTAGTGTAAGGCTATGTTCACATTACGTGAACACCCGGCCGTTCCGTGACCCCGTACTTAAGTACCGGCCAGGTGATCTTTCCGGATGCGGAGCTCTGAAGGAGCTCTGAAGGGAGGCGGGTCTAAGCCCTGTTAAGGCAGTCTCTCTTTGTCAGATGACACAGGTTGCTCAGCTCTGATTGGCTGAACAAGATGTAAGCCATCTAACAATTTTACTGTCAGGATAGTCCCTCTGAGGAGTGTGATACGCCCCTCGGCTCGTGCTGTGCGGCCGAGAAGGCGCTTATTTCTCTTATTCTGTTTCTGTGTTTTGTTTTGCAGTGTCTGAACACTGGTTTATCTGCTCACTTTGTTTGGTGGACATACCTGACTTTACCTGCTGATTTCTGTCTGGCCATGTCAAGGTTAATCTGTGTTTTAGTTCTGCTGTGACTGACAGGTCATCCTGCCAGTGGATCTGTTTTGTTCTCAGGTGTCTGTTCTTGAAGATAAGGGGGAAGCTCCAATTATGTTCTGGATCAGAACCCTGGCCTCCTATATAACTAACCCCAGTCTGTGCACTCATTGCTGGTTATTGACTTAGTCTCTGCCTGCTAGTGTCTTCTGTTATTTGCATCTCTTGATCTTTGCTTTGCATCTTTGACCTCCCTTGCTTGCCGCCTGCCCCTGACCATATTGTCTGTACTTTAAATACGTTTACTGGATTCTGATTTTGTACTTTTGCTGCCTGATTGTTGTGACCCGGACTGTTGACTATTCCTTATTGTGTTTGTTTGTCTGTCTTGTTCTGTGTTCACCTATACTAGTGCAGGGACCGCCTTTGTGGTTGTCCGCGGCTGCCTAGGGCCGTTTGAGGCAAGAAGGTAGGGACAGTTGGTGGGTTCAGCGTCAGGGTTTGTCTTATCTTGTCCCTGCCGTTCGGTTCCTGACATTTACAGAGTCAGTTAGACATCACAGGAGACAAAGTGCATCATGGGAAAGCCCAAACCAGGAAGCAAAGAAAAAACGGAGACAGACTTAGGACGGAGACAGACTCAGGAGGGATGGTTAATGTAAAAACTATGTTTATGATTGATTGTTTTTTTTTTTATCAGCGCCAGAGTACCCTTTTAAAGGATGATGTCTAGTGACATGTCAATTTTTTGTGGGCGTTAAAAAAATGCAGATGCAGGGCATTAACCAAAATGTGGTCAATTAGGCCAAGACAGAATCCAACCATGTTCATACCAGTGAAATGCAAACATGCAAAAGGCAAACAACTAGCATGAACGTAACTTCTGCTGCAACGGCCATAGCCGGTGGCCAGAGCTTGAAACCAAGGGTTTAACTGATACAGTCATGACATTACCCCCCCCCCTTTATGAAGGACCTCCGGACCCTCACTAGATATCCAGTTGATAGACAGATAGTTTCCTGACAGAGTTTTTATCCCCTTTCATGTCTGCATCAGACAGAGATCGCCAACTCCTCACATTACATGAACACAAATATATCCTTGGCAGGTTCATCCGAGGGACAATGCACGTTAATTCCATCCACAAATACCTGTGCATCCAGATGACAATTCAGGTTGTCACCTGAACACCGGTGATCTGGCCTCAGGGGATGTTTGGTACAATAGTTGATAAAATGTCCACTGTCACCACAATAGAAGCAGAATCTGTTTCTTCTGTGGTACTCTCATCTGGTCCAGGCATCCATTAATCCAAGGTGTGTGTGTTCTTCGGTGGTGGTTGGTGGAGGAGCAGAAGAGGCAGGGTTTGTAGAGAAGACAGGAGATGGTTTTGGAGAAAAAACTTAGCCTAGGCTAAGTAAGGAGGACTCCTTGTTTCCCCTATGTCTCTCTCTAAATCTCTCCACATTCACAGCAAGGGTCATACATTCGTTAAGGGAGTCTGGGGTTAAATGGCTGACCAGGGCATCACTAACTGACAAGCCCTGCCTGAACAATGCCTTAAAAGGTGGGTTTGCCCATCCAGTAACTATGCACTACTGGCGAAACTCAGAGCAGTAGTCCTCAACAGAGCGGAGGCCCTGCCATATAAAAAGGACGTGTGCTTCTGCCAGTGCCACTGTGGTGTCCCACTATAGGTGTTCCTTATATGGCACCTGTCGCAAAAACCCTCCCCTCAAAAGTTGTGTGGTCATGAAGGTATTTATTGGTTTAACCACCAGATGTCAGTATTTTGTATGTGAGCTTGTACATATTGCAAAGCTGTAGTGAACAAAGGGCTACTGCTCCTTCTGCATTGTTTTATTTGCTATCTAATGGAGAAACTCCTTTCTTTTCTGCCTATCACTGTTCTTCTCTCTCTGCACCTTTTCTTCTCCACCACTCACAGGGGCTTACACACACCCTTGTAGTAAGTAATTACTTGGTGGGAGGAAGTCTTTTCCTCTGATTCTTGTAGGAGGAGGACACACACAGAGTAGACATCCCGGCTGAAGTTGCCAGGACCCCTGTCCGGAATAGTCCAGCTGTGTTGGAGAGCCAGAGACACACGTGTATGGAGCAACTAAAGACCCTCCATTTCTTTAGTCTATCAACTATATCAGCTAGGCAGTGTTAGACTCTACAAGGAAGGACAAGTCAGGGATCATCACAGCCCACGCCATGAACCTCTCGAAACAGGGCAGGGCAGTCTCCTAGATACAGAGGAACTGACCCGGATAGAGCAAAGCAACCGTAACAAAGGTTTACGTACTCTATCTCACAGCGCAGGTGACGCCAGATAATTTTTTAGACACTTAGCTACACCCAAGTTACCATGACTGGGGCTTGTGTCACCCTAGTAGGACGGGTCTCTCGACACTGTAGAGCAGAAGGTGGTCAGCGACACTATAATCGAAACACTGGCACAAGTATCTCTCAAGTCTCAAGTATTCTTATCACTCTAATGTTCCGGCAGAGCACACTACTACCCTGGGTTGGGACCCCGCGACAAACTCCTCTCCTCTTCTCTTCTCTTCACTGCTCAACTGTAAACTATACAAGCACCGCTACATCTACCGCTATTATATCAGCACTTATCAGCAGTGGCGCATTATAATGTGGGTGGTTTGGGCGGCCCGTGCCGCCCACATTAAGATCTTAAATAGCAGCGCCAGCAGCACATCACTTTCGGGGCCCAATGGGCCCCCGAGTGATGTTCTGCTGTGATGCGCTGTCGTCGGAGTGTGCCGCGGCACCGCCCCCTCTCTCCTTGCCGTCTTTGCGGTGCCCGTACTTCTCTCCTGGCGGCGTGATGACGTCACATCATGCGCGCCGCCAAGCAGAGAAGTTCGGGCACCGCGGGGCTGCACTGTGAGCTTCCGGCCTGCGTGACAGGCTCTCTCTGCCGGAAGCTCACCCTGGCTCCCTGCCGACCGACTATACCCCCAGCCGCCCGGCTGTACCCCTTACAACCTTAGCTGCTCTCCATGCCACCCCATCTTCTCCCCCTGCTGCTACCCCCATCATCTTCTCCCCCTGCTGTTACCCCCATCATCTTCTCCCCCTGCTGCTACCTCCATCATCTTCTCCCCCTGCTGTCACCCCCATCATCTTCTTCTCCCCCTGCTGCTACCTCCATCATCTTCTCCCCCTGCTGTCACCCCCATCATCTTCTTCTCCCCCTGCTGCTACCCTTCATCATCTTCTCCCCCTGCTGCTACCCTTCATCATCTTCTCCCCCTGCTGTCACCCCCATCATCTTCTCCCCCTGCTGCTACCCTTCATCATCTTCTCCCCCTGCTGCTACCCTTCATCATCTTCTCCCCCTGCTGCTACCCTTCATCATCTTCTCCCCCTGCTGCTACCCTTCATCTTCTCCCCCTGCTGCTACCCTTCATCATCTTCTCCCCCTGCTGCCACCCCCATCATCTTCTCCCCCTGCTGCTACCCCATCATCTTCTCCCCCTGCTGCTACCCCCATCATCTTCTCCCCCTGCTGCTACCCCCATCATCTTCTCCCTCTGCTGCCATCCCCTACTGCTTCCCTGCCTCCCCAGCTTCCCCTCCCCCTGGCCTCTGTCGCCCCAGCTTCTCCCCCTGTCCCTCCTTCCCCAGTCACCCCCAGCTCCCTGCCTGCAGATGAGTTGGGGTCGGAGAAGTCTTCATGATGCTGTGCCAAATAGAAAAGAAAGGAAAAAGTGAGCGACGGCAATCGGAGAAGACGTCACCTGTGAGTCATTAGTAACTGCACTGTTATCACTTCTATAGTGTGCAGAGCCTGTGTACCATTGGGGTCTAAATGGGTCAGTGTATTGTTTGCGGTAGTGTACTGACACAGCCCCGGGGTCACTACAGTACACTAGCGAAAACTTTTAAGCTAGAACCCAACTAGGCACTACAACTTCCAGCATATTATGAGGGCTGCAGACTGTCAGTACATGCTGGGAGTTGTAGTGCCTGCAGCTGTTGTAGTTGGGTCCTAGGTGCATTATACACTGGATGCTTTGTGGCATATAAGAATACAGAGATCTGTGGGGGCTCAGTGCAGGGAAGTGACCCCAGAACATCACTAATAGGGGATAGAATAAAAACATCTCCCCTTATCCCCTATTAGTGATGTTCTGGGGTCACTTCTATATACTGATCCCCACAGACCTTTGTATTCTTATATACCCCACCCAACCTGCTGGGGTGGACGGGGGGGCCCAGGTTGGGTGGACAGCCCGGGGCCCAGGGTACATTTAATCCGCCACTGCTTATCAGTATCTCCAAGCACAGATTCAGTGAACACAAGTCTGTACCAAAAGAAGTTTTTCACTACCAAAGTATCCTGTATTACCGGAGACTGTTCAGTAAAGCCATTATATTTATTTTACTGAGACTCAGTCGTCATTGCACCAGCACCTATACACATCTGCTATATACCTTGGGTCACTCTCCCTTTTCTGTGGATGGCAGTAGAGATGAGCGGAACTTTCAAACTTTCGGTCCGAAAGCCGCTCACTCCAGTGTGATGCCTGCGATCCTGGTTGCATAGTTGCGCTCCCGGGAATCTGTGGCCGGGATCTTCCATGGAATTCAAGATACATTCCCTGGAAATTCAGGGAATGTATCTTAAATTCCCTGGAAGATCCTGCCCGCAGATTCCCGGGATCGCAACTATGCACCCGGGATTGCAGGCATCGCAGGCATAGTAATTGAGCGAAGATGCTGTCGGACCAAAGGTGGGTCATCTTCCCACTTTGGACCACTGTGACAGGAGTCCAAGGGACCCATCACAGCCCGGCAGGTCGTGGACTGGCATGTCAGGCCTGGTCAGAGTACACTCAGAAGACACAGAGATTAGTGCAGTCCTGACACTGTCCCATATAAACTGTCCCTGCCTACATGCCTTAACATAGCTTAATCGACACGGGACAACTTTGAGACATTCCCGGCGCTAAAATAGGTATTACAGGACACAAAAGAAATACAAGACAATTACCAAAATACACAACGGTGGTCAGCAAGCTAGGGTCAAACAAGGAGGGTAAGAATACTAATACAAAGATGCTGGGCAATAAACAATAGAGCAAACCAGAGTAAAAAATAAAATAAAATCAGGGAACCAAAATATACAACAAATCAAAAGAAAAACATGTAGTCAGGGACACAAACCAGGAAACCAATGATAGCTAGCACAAAGTACAAAGCTAGTATAGGCCCACAAGGTAACGCTATAGCAGGTATCAGGTACAGTAAATGACTGAGTCTTAATGGAAGCCAGGTCCTGGTCTCAGAGGTAATTGGGGGAGTCAGACTAGAACTTATGGTGCTTTTACACAGAGAGATTTATCTGACAGATTTCTGAAGCCAAAGCCAAGAATTGATTTGAAAGGTTGAGAAATCTCAGTCTTTCCTTTATGATCTGTTCTTTGTTTATAGTCTGTTCCTGTCTTTGGCTTCAAATATATGTCAGATAAATCTCTGTGTAAACACACCCTAAGACAAGAGGAAAGGGCTGTCAACCACTGGCAAGGCAATGAGTTAACTGCTAAGGTGGTTGTAAATTCACTCTAGAAGATGCAGGGTGTTAAGCAGAATGTGATCAATTAGGCCAAGACAGAATCCAACCATGTTCAAAACAGTGAAATGTAAAAACGAGTACAACTAGCAAGAACGTAACTTCTGCGGCAACGGCCATAGCCTGCGACCAGAGCTCAAAAGCAAGGATTTATCAGGTACAGTCATGACACAGCGGTATACAATCCTTTTACTTGAGGGTAGAGTGTGAGGTATAGTTAAGTTGAGTAAGTTAGAAAAGGCGTTGTTAAGTCGAGCAGGTACAGGGACTATCTTGGGGATCTTGCCTAATTAGTTAATTAGTACTTGTAATTAGTACAAGATAGAAAGAAGACAGCCTTTCGCCAAACAAGTCCACTGACTGTCAGGTTTGGTAGTAAGAGTCCCAGGCTTGAACTACCGGGTACAGCTAATCTTTCAAGATTACCTGAGAAGGCTGAGCAAGTATCAATGAAATACTTCAGCTTTGGCTCTTTGTTCCACTGCGGATCAATCCCTGAGTTTTTAGAAGCATCCCAGGCATGGGTAAGGTTGAACTCCGGTGACAGTTACCCCACCTTTGTGTGGTGAACTTGTGCTTGTGAACCACCGGATGATGTTGTGCTGGTGGTTGCAATACAGCTCAGCCAGTGATGGTACTGTTGTGACGCCAGTGCTGGTTCAGCACACAGGTTGGGTGTTACATCTGCTTTTAGGTTATGGCTGGCTATATTATTACCCAATGGTCGGTGACCTGCTGGGCTGTGACGGGTCTCTTGGGCTCTTGTTATAGTGTTCCAGAGTGGGGAGATGACCTAGCCGGACTCTCGGTACTGCCACCCACAGAAAGGGGAGAGTAACCAAAGGAGTGTGTAGCTGGTATGTGTAGATGCTGGTGCAATGATCTCTGAGTCCCAGTAAAAGAAATAAAATGGCTTTACTAATAGTCTCTTGTGATACAGGATACGCTGGTACTAGACAACTTCTTTAGTACAGACTTGTGTTCACTGAATCTGTGCTGGGAGATACTTTAAGTGCTAAGGTAGGATAGCAGTGGTGGTGCAGCTTAGTGTTGAGCAGTGAAGAGAAGAGGAGAGGAGCTTGTCGTGAGAGCCCCAACCCAGGATAGTAGTGCGCTCTGCTGGAACTTGAGAGATAGATACTTGAGAGAAGAATACTTAAGAATACTAACCACCTTCTACTCTGCAGTATCGGGGTACCCGTCCTATCAGGGTTACACAAGCCCCAGTCTTGGTTACCTAAGATGAGCTGAGTGTCCAAAATTATCCGGTGTCACTTGCTCTGCGAGTTAGAGTACATAGACCTTCCTAAGGTTGCTTTGCTCTATCCGGGCCAGTTCTTCTTTCCTAGGACAGTGCCCTTCCCTGTTTCGAGAGCTTCCCGTGTGGGCTGGGGTGGTCTCTGACTTGTTCTCTGACTGTTGGGGTCTAACACTGCATAGTGTCCATAGTTATACTGTTAGAAGTAAAAGTCTTTGGGCTCTCCATACACGTGTGTCTTTGACTAAATCACTAACACTCTCGACTATCCCAGACAATGATTCTGGCAGAGCCAGGTCCTGGCTAGGTTCAGCAGGGATGCCTATTCTGTGTGTGTGTCCTACTCCCTAGAGACTAAGAGAAAACTGACGCTACACTTCCTCTCCCCAAGTGACTACTTCCTACAAGGGTATGTAAGAGCGTGAGTGGTGGAGAAGAGTGTGTGCAAAGAAGGAGGTACAGAGATAGGGAAAAGGAAAAGAGTTATCTCCATTGGACCACAGGATTATAGAATACAAAGATAAACAGCAACCCTATAGTAGCTACAGCTGTGCAACACATATATACAAGCGCATACATAAAATACTGACATCTGGTGGTGAAACTAATAAATATCTTCATCACCACCTTACTTTGGAGTACAATGCTTTTGCGACAGGTACCATACAAGGAACATCCGTGGTGGGACACCCCATTTGTGTTAGCACTGCATAGTTGCTTTCTCAAAGTCTCTGGAAGAAACTGTGTCTCTGTGTCACACCAACTCCACTACTGACTAAAGACAAAATATCCTCCCACCAAAAACTCACTTATATAGGGGTGTCTGGGTCTAACCTCCTATTGGTGGGGAACATACTGGAAAGAAGAGAAGGAAGAAGTGTATAGGTTAGAATTGTGTGTGTGTGTGTGTGTGGTACCTGCACCAGTGTTTGGCTAAAACAGTGAACATAAGACAAAGCTGTTAACCCTTACACCTTCAGCTGTGCACAAAACAGGGGAGAGGGAGAAACCAAGTGCAAAAAGGCACTGATCATAAGTGAGTGTGACACCTGACAGAGTTTGCTTTAGACAGGTGGTATACAAAATGTAGTGGCACACCTGTACTGGGACACTACACAAGGCCGTCCCTCACCTCAGTACTAAGGAATTGGCCTGAGGGGAAACAACAAGATCCATCAATATCACCAACACCTGTGGCTGACCTCCTCAGAAGAGAGTTATAACGGCCTTTGACAACTGTATGGGCAGTTCCACAGTGTGTACAGGAGAGGTCCCACTTGATTACACCCTCTCCAGCAGTAATCCAAAACTGTTGGATAAACTTGTATATCATCTTGCTGGAGGTCCTTCCCACAACTGTAATGGGTAATACTTCGTAGATATGCAATAACCATCTATTACCGAGTAATAAGGTCTCAGACCTTTGTATCTGCCCCCTAAAACAAAAATGTTGGAAATGGAACGCTCTACGGGAGAAATTGCCGGAGTGATACTAGCAAGAAAGTGTTGTATTCTTAAATATTTTTATAGTATCCTTATATGTTTTTATAGTTCTTGGTAAGACATCAAAACCCCACCACACATCATCTGTTTAACTGTGGTCATTCCCCCATTCCCCACTCCCATGTGCATACTTCTAGATCAGGAATCTGGTATTGGAGAAATAAAAGAGGGAGTTCCTCCTTCTGCATGGGACTATCCAAGTGACATAAGCTGTGATACTGGGACCAAGTGGCTAATGAGGCTGCAATTATGGAATCATGTTGAGCACCTAGTGTCCATTTCCAAAGAGGTGAGAACATTAAATCTTGTAATGACCAGGGAGCAGCATGGCAAGATTCAATTTGGACTAAAGGAGTGTCCGTGTCTGCCTTTCACCACTTACAAAGGGCAGTTACTAGAGTTGCCAAGTAGTAGTCCCTCAAATTGAACACACCTAATCCTCCAACTGACCTGTGTTTCACTAATAAATGCCTGCCCAACCTTGGCTTCTTGTTCCGATGCAACTTTAGAGCTGGTCTCTAAAGTGACAGGCTGCTCAGCCAATCACTGACTGGGATGCGGCCACCGAGGCCAGTTGTTGGCTGAGCGGCCTGTCACTTCACAGATATGCTCTGAAATTGCACCGGAGGCTGCGAGGAGCAGGGAGAAGCGAAGAGAACACTGGGAAGCATAGAGAGTTAATGTATGAACTTCACTTTTAAAGCAAGGGCTGCACTAACATCACTTACGATGTCTATGCAGCCCTTAGCCCTTGCTCCACGATAATCGAGGCGTGTAAAAGGCTCAGTAAACAAGCGCAGATCTAGTGATTGGGCCACATAATACGTTCCTTAGTAAAGTAAAGTTTATTGGGGCATAGTTTTAATTAATACTGGTGTATGAGTATGCAAGTCTTGATAAATGTCCCCCATAGAATTTGGTATTTCCCCACTAAGATGTTGGCAATCTTCAAGAATTGGTACCACTGCTCTGTAAAGTAAAGTCCTTTGTTCAACCATTATGGCCATCAATTATTAATTTAAAGCCAAATACATCACCACCCTTGACTAGTAGCATCTTTATTTCCACCACACCTCTTTATTGTAACAGTGATAGTAATAGTAAAAATTTTTTCCAACAAGAAAACAGTGTACCAATACCATAGAAAATGCTAAATAATCTTTAGTGCCTGAAACACTAAGCTTCATTGGGAAATAACACTTACACACATTTGTTATATGTATGCATCCTAAAGATATTTCAGTGAGATTTGGAAAAATACTTAAAGCAAATGCATCATCTAGATTATTTTTTTTACCTATTCAAGCCAGATACTGAAATGTAATTTCTTTCTAATTTGTTTTCATTTTATGATTATAAATTTTATTTTATTCTAAGTAGATTATTATTGGGGCTGCCATTTTGCTGTTGTTTTTAACAGCATGGATGAAATCTAATTTATGGATCTAATCCAATCAGCAAAAGAAAATCTAGGTGACCCCCCCTTAAATTGTTTCAGGAAAACTACATGTCTCTAACTGCTCACATAATATGTCATAATTGGAAGACCTCTGGCTTAAAAAGAGACCCCCCTTACCAAAGCATAGGTGCAGCCTATAGTCTTTAATTTTTACTCTATAACTCAATGGATAACATTTTGCCACAGGCTAGCTCTAAGCTTAGCCACTTGAGCCTTCCACCCAGAAGTGTGCCTCGAACGTCAATTACAAGCTGTGGTTTTCCTCCTATAACTTGTGCTGTTTGTTTAACTTTCTGACATGAAAAGAACAATTTACCTAAAGATTAAGTTGGGGTTTAGTTTCAGTGTATGTATTATGGCTTTGTGCAGTAGCTTTGGTACTATAAACAAGATATATCAAGAGAATGAGGGGCATATTTTTGGGAAATATTTTCTTGCTCTCCCATAGTGGAATCCAATTCTGTTATTAATGCTGTGAATGAAATGATTTAAATTATCCCTTTTCTATTAAAAAAAAAACTCTCACCTGGGTTCTACCTTGCCTACGCCAGGGATCAGAACTAGTCAGGACAATCAAAAGCTAGGATTGATCTGCAGTGGAGCAAATAGCATCAGTTGAAGCACTCCATTGAACCTTGCTCGGTCTATTTGGCGATCTTCTTCTGTCTGATTCTAACCGTTAGTATGAAAGTCTTTTTCTATAACAAGTGGCTACAACCCATCCTGACAGAGTGCTGCACTACTTAGGCAAGGTCCTCAAGACAGCCCCTACTTAACTCAGCTACACCTACCTAACCTATTCAACTACCCCCACAGCTACACCTACCTAACCTATTCTTAGCTTCTATTAGAGATGAGCGGAACTTTCGGACTTTCAGTCCAAAAGCCGCTCACTCCAGTGCGATGCCTGCGATCCCAGGAGCGTAGTTGCGCTTCCGGGAATCTGAGGGCAGGATCTTCCAGGGAATTCAAGATACATTCCCTGAAAATCGCAGGCATCGCAGGCATTGTAATTGAGCAAAGATACAGTCGGACCAAAAGTCCGACGGTTTGCTCATCTCTACGTACTATCTACCCCTCAAGTACCTAAAGCAAACCATTCAAGTAAAAGTTATTCTGGTTACTGGGGTAGTGCGGCGCTAAACAATTATTCACTAAATAACACACATTACAAAGTTATACAACTTTGTAATGTATGTTATGTTAGTGAATCGCCCCCTTCCCCGTGTTTCCTCCCACCCACACCAGACCGGGAAGTGTAGTGCTCTATACATACCTGTTTCTTGCCGACCCCCGTACGCCATCTTGTGCCATCAGCAGTTCCAGCCGCCCTTTGCCGCGTCATCAGCTGCTCAGCCGCTATTGGCTGAGCATAATTAAGCAGCTGATGACGCGGCAGAGGGCAGCCGGCACTAGGGACGGTTGGAGCGGTTCGGCCGTCTGTCCGAAGATGACATCATTGGCACAAGATGGCGGACGGGGGTCGGCAAGATGCAGGTATGTAAAGAGCGCTACACATCCGGGTCTAGTGTGGGTGGGGGGAAACACGGGGAAGGGGGCGATTCACTAACATAACATACATTACAAAGTTCTGTAACTTTGTAATGTGTGTTATTTAGTGAATAATTGTTTAGCGCCGCACTACCCCTTTAAAGCGACTCCGTACCCACAATCTGTCCCCTCCAAACCACTTGTACCTTCAGATAGCTTCTTTTAATCCAAGATCTGTCCTGGGGTCCATTCGTCAGGGGATGCAGTTATTGTCATAAAAACAACTTTTAATCCGGCAGTGCTGTGTCTAATGGCTGGGGCTTACATTTGTATATGCATTAGGCTGGCACCACCTCTCCGTCCTTTCTCCCCACCCTCCTCATTATTAGGAATGATCCAGGAACATTTACTGCTGTTTGAGCTTTGCACAGGTGTATTAACGATCCAGCCTATGTGCCGGGCTGCCACAGGTGAGGAATAGGAAGCAATTTGCCTGGAGTATTCCTAATGATGAGGAGGGTGGGGAGGAAGGACAGAGAGGTTGTGCCAGCCTAATGCATATACAAATGTAAGCCCTAGCCATTAGACACAGCGCTGCAGGATTAAAAGTTGTTTTTATCACGGACCCCAGGACAGATCTTGGATTAAAAGCAGCTTTCTGAAGGTACAAGTGGTTTGGGGTGGGGTGGGGGGTGTCAGATTGTGGGTATGGAGTCGCTTTAAGTGCCGAACTCTGTGCTCATTGCTACCAGTTGTATCTGCACCTGCAACCATACACTGTGCTACCTTTCACAAAGCCTAGTTCATATATACCGGAAGTGGGCATCACCACTCCTGGCAACAGTGACAAGTGCCCATTTAAAATACCAGCTAGCCCACTGCTAACAACACCTAGCAACTTCAGGTTAGGGCATAAGGTCATCTCTGGTTTATGAATGTGACCGTAGTACAGGTATTGTTAAAGATGTATTTCTTTGAAGAGATTTATTCTAGTTTGACAGTACACCAATGTTATTTATTATGCAGTGTGACAGGCATTATTTTATGCCATTTCTTGTTATATTGGACAATGATTTTCTCCCATGTAGTGGTTAATATTTTATTCTGTTCTATAATTTATAAAATGTTGTAGTCTGTCATACATATACCATATAAATATAGCAAGGTAATGTCCAGGACATAAGGGTCCTGGATAAATGATGCATGGAAAAAATGGCTACCTAGAGTATTCATGGAAATTGCAGACCTGAACATCAAGGACATGTTTCATGTACAACATATGTACATCAGCCCCAATTCTAACTCAAATTACAGTATATAAAGATATAAATATGTCATCTGCATCTACACATCAAGTAATATGTGTTTTGGCTCATGATTTATAGCCGTTGTGCAAGTAGGCCCATTAGGGATTATATTTCAGAACAACAAATCAGCTGCAAATAACATAAATACAATTATTGGAACAGCTAGTGGAATAAAAATCCCACAGCAGTAGATTTCAAGACAGCAGGACACTGTTTGCCGTGTCAATTAAAACGTGGAGCCTTCAGATTGAATAGAGGTTGAGAATGCAAGAATAAAACATAGCAGTCCAATGGATCCAGGGTAAAGTAATAGGTCACGTGCTGCATGGTAAATTTTCTTTACAAATATATTTAAATTCTTCGTATAAAGTAACAAAGAAGGAAGATGAAACTGCACTCACCGATAAAAGCATCTTCATCTTTATTAGTCTTTCATGATAAAAACAGATAAGTGCGGACAAAGTGCAGGCGCCGCGGAGGTAAGGTCACAAGTTGTTTCATGCCCTTCCAGCGCTTCTACGGACCACCCTCCTTTCAGACGTCATCACGTAACTTAAATACAATGACTATTTGTGACGTCAGTGACATGTGAATGACAAATAATTACATAAATATATACAAAATTAACATTAAAAACAATGCACCACTACAACTAATACTACATGTTACCAGAGGAGGCTGCGATCTACTCTTTCATTCAAGCCTCCCGGACCCTCTGCCTCTGTATGGATAATGCATGTGAGTTCCGTTTTTAATAGCGCTTTACGTCTATCCTGCCCTAGCATATACTCTCTCTATGCCTGCAAATGTTAACACGGATGAATCATTATTATGACTTTCTTTCATATGATTAATTAGCCTGGTGGCTCCTACACCGGTCTTAAGAGAGTAGATGGGCTCCCTAAACCGGGTGCACATCGCTCTCTTTGTTTGGCCGATATAGAATCGGCCACACGGACAACAAATACAATAAATTACATGATTAGTTTTGCAACAGATCAAATCTTTAACATTTATATTTACACCGCATGATGCCTGATGAAGAGGGGATTGCACCCTTGAAACACGTTGCATCAAATAAAAGCCTGAATTTTAATTCACAGCAGTGCCAGGAGTTCTCTTCATTCAGAGAAGGAACAGGGGAACGTGGCCGGTGTTCCAAAAAAAAAAAAAAAAAGTGTTTGCGCCAGATAACTCCCACCAACCTCTTTCTTCTACCACTATTGTGATTGACACCGAGGATCCACTTTGAAGAATCGGAAGGTGGAAGGCAGCATCCCCCGTTGATCCAGAGCGCTTATTAGAGTCGTGCCTAATTGTGTACGACCCACTCAGGTGAGCGTGCATTTGCACGCATATGCATGTTTCTCCAAAGTGTGTTTTGACCTGCACATGCAGCGCCGTTTGTGTTATTTTTTCTCTTTGCATATACACTACCATTCAAAAGTTTGGGGGTCACATTGAAATGTCCTTATTTTTGAAGGAAAAGCACTGTACTTTTCAATGAAGATAACTTTAAACTAGTCCTAACTTTAAACAAATACACTCTATACATTGCTAATGTGGTCAATGACTATTCTAGCTGCAAATGTCTGGTTTTTGGTGCAATATCTACATAGGTGTATAGAGGCCCATTTCCAGCAACTATCACTCCAATGTTCTAATGGTACAATGTGTTTACTCATTGGCTCAGAAGGCTAATTGATGATTAGAAAACCCTTGTGCAATCATGTTCACACATCTGAAAACAGTCTAGCTCGTTACAGAAGCTACAAAACTGACCTTCCTTTGAGCAGATTGTGTTTCTGGAGCATCACATTTGTGGGGTCAATTAAACGCTCAAAATGGCCAGAAAAAGAGAACTTTCATCTGAAACTCGACAGTCTATTCTTGTTCTTAGAAATGAAGGTTATTCCATGTGAGAAATTGCTAAGAAATTGAAGATTTCCTACAACGGTGTGTACTACTCCCTTCAGAGGACAGCACAAACAGGCTCTAACCAGAGTAGAAAAAGAAAAGGGAGGCCGCGTTGCACAACTAAGCAAGAAGATAAGCACATCAGAGTCTCTAGTTTGAGAAACAGACGCCTCACAGGTCCCCAACTGGCATCTTCATTAAATAGTCCCCGCAAAACACCAGTGTCAACATCTGCAGTGAAGAGGCGGCTGCAGGATTTTGGGCTTCAGGGCAGAGTGGCAAAGAAAAAGCCATATCTGAGACTGGCCAATAAAAGAAAAAGATTAATATGGGCAAAAGAACACAGACATTGGACAGAGGAAGACTGGAAAAAAGTGTTGTGGACGGATGAATCCAAGTTTGAGGTGTTTGGATCACAAAGAAGAACGTTTGTGAGATGCAGAACAAATGAAAAGATGCTGGAAGAATGCCTGACGCCATCTGTTAAGCATGGTGGAGGTAATGTGATGGTCTGGGGTTGCTTTGGTGCTGGTAAGGTGGGAGATTTGTACACGGTAAAAGGGATTCTGAATAAGGAAGGCTATAACTCAATTTTGCAACGCCATGCCATACCCAGTGGACAGCGCTTGATTGGAGCCAATTTCATCCTACAACAGGACAATGACCCTAAACACACCTCCAAATTGTGCAAGAACTATTTACAGCAGAAGCAGGCAGCTGGTATTCTATCGGTAATGGAGTGGCCAGCGCAGTCACCAGATCTGAACCCCATTGAGCTGTTGTGGGAGCAGCTTGACCGTATGGTACGACAGAAGTGCCCATCCAACCAATCCAACTTGTGGGAGCTGCTTCTAGAATCGTGGGGTGCACTTTCTCCAGCTTACCTCAACAGATTAATAGCTAGAATGCCAAAGGTGTGCAATGCTGTAATTGCTGCAAAAGGAGGATTCTTTGACGAAAGTAAAGTTTGATGTAAAAACAATGTTATTTCAAATACAAATCATTATTTCTAACCTTATCAATGTCTTGACTCTATTTTCTATTCATTTCACAACGTATGGTGGTGAATAAGTGTGACTTTTCATGGAAAACCCAAAATTGTTTGGGTAACCCCAAACTTTTGAACGGTAGTGTACATTCCTCTTTATTTAGATTATACGGAATGTATATACGGAATATATCAAGGCTGTGACGTCAGCCAAAATTCTTTTGTGAAAGACATCCAAATTGCTACCAGGCAAGATGGGGGGGTAAAAAATCTGATTTAACTCCCCTACTTAACACTTCACTGGATTCTATAGGGGTAGTGAACCTGGACTCACCAGCCAGTTCTGACAATATGCTAATACATTCCCTTTCTTGTTCACTATCCAAGTCAGGTGCAATGAACCCCAAGGGGCCAATCCTAGATTGTACTTCGCCTTCACATTTTGTCACGTTGGAATTATTTTTATCAGAAAAAAAAACTTTAAGTTTAATTTACGTAAAGATAGAAATAGGTCCCTTTCAAATTCTGTCATGTCTAAGGGTTCAGTGAGACAAAAGTTTAAACCACTCGACAGGACAGAAACCATGGCATCATCAAGGACCAAGTCAGACAGATTCACAATATTTATACAATTTTGTTTAGTGTCTAATTTCTCCAAGACACACTTTTCCTTTTCCCCCTCCAATTTCCATATTGTTTTTTTTCTTTTTTCTTCCTCCCCTTCGCGTTCTGTGCCTAAAGGGGGATTTTGTTGAGTAGTTGTTTGAGGTTGACTCCGTTGCATTGTTCCTGGGCCCGATGCACTAGAGTCGGAATCTGTTGTCCAGAATTTGCTGCGTGGACGGGCATTAAATTTGTTTTTTCGTTGTTTTTTATTAGTTTTTTTCTTTTCAAACACTCTGTCAGTATCATAGTCTGTCTTGTCCCTTAAATATTTGTCTCTTTTTTGTTCTTTTATGGTCACTTGCAAAGTAGTCATCCGTGTTTTCAATTCCATCTTTGCCCGGTTCAGATCACTGGTTACTGTTGCATATTCTTTTTCATTGCTTATTTTTACTTAGTTCATAATTTTCATAGAGTATTCCAAAGGTAAGTTAGTCCATTCAGACATGACTTCTGGATCATCAGTGAATTGTGAGGCTTCTTTATAACATCTTAATCCTCTTGGCACTCTATTACAGTCTGTATAGGATTGGAGTGAATGTATCATCCACAATCCTATATTCAAGTTGTTTTGTACTCATCAGTTGTAGTGTGTCACTTATATCACATATTTAAATTCTTCTACATAAACTAGACAGAGGGTGCAGGGAAGTCAATGATTTTTATAATTGATGGGCTTAGTAAATAAAAACAGAGAAGGTCTGTCAGGTAAATGGTTCTGGCCATATTTAATGATCATTATTGGGTTTTAATGTAGATGCATATCTAACCCATGCAAGTAGCTATTAACACTGGGGAAGCTGCTGCCGAAAGGGAGATTTAGTATTATTTTGCGCCTAATATCTGTCTTGAGGTCTCAGCTCCTTACATATCGGAACCTCTGCACTATATAGCAATGGCTTTTTTACTTGGGCCATATTGAGCAGTATTAGTTGGTGCAATAGTGAATATAAAATAATTTTTTGATTGGATCCACATCTGGCTTTGGCACGAAAACATTTCTTTTTGATTACAGCCCAAGTGTATGACTCTGATGGAGTAATATTTTTTATGGTAGAAGTTAGCATAGGGTCCTTTGCTCAGTTCAGAGTGAAATAGGGCAATAGTTTCTCTTTTTTTGACCAGAAGCTACCAACATTATGATTTAGTTCATATACAATGGGTAGTCTTTGTCTACATTATCTATAGCTTGCTAATTGGAACCATGTGGAATCTGATGTTTTCCCAGCAGTCCTGACCTACTTTTTCCGGTAATCACAAGATTCTGATATTAAACGATTAAATGCCTATTTATGACTTTATTGTAATTATTTTTATTTAGTAATTAATCATGGTTATACTATTATGATAATTTATTATTGTTTTATTATTAAAATACATTTTAGAGAATTCTTGTTAATGCCCTTTTCTACTGTTCTTTGTACAGTACCTCCAAACAGAAGCACCATTTGCTGTAAGTATCTGTATATCTGGTGGGTCCAGTAAGGGTATTCTAAACAAATCCATATGAAAGAGTTTATATAATTTGTTATTTGATTAGATTTTTCCATTTTCCATTTCAGTGGTCAGGGCGCAGCATTTGAAGCCCATACACAGCATTATGCAATTCTACTGTCAGCAGCCTGCCGTCACGCCTGGCTCCTGACACTGCCGGAGGTGTGGCCGTCCCCCTGACAACTCCGACGGTGTCCCTGACAAATGGCCTGGCCGGGTGCAGGAAGCACGCTGACAGTGTCCTTGACAACCGGATCGGCCAGTTGCTAGGGGCGCAGTGGCATTTCCCCTTGTTGTAGCTGTGGCCAGGGCTTAACCGCCCCCAGGCCAATTAGCAAAGGTATTTTGCATTACTATTCACTGACTGGCGTCCGGCACTGCCAGTCAGCTGTAAGTGTTAGTTTGGAGCTGGAGTCTCAGCCCCAATCACTCCAGGCTCCATAAATATCCTCCCCTGTGTGTACTTCCCTGCCTGCGATAAAGCCTCAGTTCCTCAGGTTCTAGTGACCTAGCAATTGTATCCTGATTAGTATTCCTGGTTTCCTGACTTCTTTGGCTTTTGGACTATTCTCTTGACTACGTCTTTGTACTGCTCTGACCTATTGTTGCTTAGTAGGACTCCTAACCATGTATTATTGTTTTCTGTCTTGACCACGTTTTTTGTCACATCTTTGCAGAACAGGGACTGTCGACCAGTTATCCACTGATGTTTAGCGCAGTTGAGGTAATCAGGTATGGACAGCGGGGTGGATGTCAGTGCTAGGGCATCACCTGTCTTGTGTCTACCAGTCTCCTAGTCCTGACATCTACATTGCACTATGTGTTCTGGTATTTCTCTATCATGGCCAGCATTAAATTTCAGAGGGGCTAGCCTTCGCTCACCACATGTGTCATTGAGTATTTGGGCTCCCATGACCCTGTCATTGACAGTTTGCATTTTCCTGCTTACTGTATAATCAATAACTGATTATTTGCTTGCTGTTGTTATTACTTGCTGCCTGTTATAGCCTGCCCCATGCCATTGAAATGAGATAATCAATGCTATTTACTCAAAGGAGAAGTCCAGCGGGGGAAAAAAAAAAGAAAAATACAATACATGTAGTGTGTGGGAAAACACAATAAAAAATCTGTATTTACCCACGACTGCAGCACCTGGACCCCCGCCGGCATCCTGAAGCTCCTGCTGCTGCAGCATCACGACCAGGCTGATGGATTGCCCACACATCCAGTCAGTGACTGGGGTTGGACACTGCTTCAATCACTGACTGGCTGAGTGGGCAATCCACTAGCTGGGTCGGGTCATGACATAGCAGGAAGCTGGGGGTAAATGAGTACCATCAGCTGTCAGAGAGCCAGTGATGCAGCGCTGCAGAGGCACGGGAATGAGTATACATTCTTTATTATGTTCCCCCACTCCCTGCCTGCACAGGATGTTTCTCCTTTAAGCTTGCATTGGTTATAATACTATGGCCACCTAGAGCACAATGACACTGGTTACAACAGTACATGCACTGCTTTAAAATAGTGGATTGGTAGGGTGGCAGTCAAATGTCAAGCATAAGATTTTGGCCACCATAATGTGTCAGGTTGGTCTCCACTGAGCTTTTTTTGTTAATGAATGATATAATAGAGAAGGATGAGCCAGGTGGCAGTGTTTCTACATAGATGATACTTTTCTCCTGCTCTAAATCTCCATGCATTCTGTTCCAATTCCTATTACTATTCTCTGTTTTTGTTAATAAAAATAGATATTAATCTTTGTAATTATAATATAGTTTATTTCCAGTGGGGATATAGAGGTCCAACCCCCAAAGAATAGAATAATACTTTCTGAAAATGTCATTTAGAGGAAATTAATCACTGACATTAAACCACATCCCATAAGACCGGCATCTTATTTTATGATGTCCAATTATATGAGTTTAAAGTGGAACATTTCCTTTGGGGATTAAATCCCCATAATCCTATGTTTATCCCCAATGTAAATATATGTAGTAAGACATCTGTGATTTGTTGTATTTATTTTACTTTTGTTTTTTTTTTTAGTATCTACATATGTCTGAAAAGAAAAATGGTTTCTGTGCAACAACTTTATCAAGCTTGTTTGTTAATTAACAATGTCTTAGATGTAAGTGGAACTAACCCAGATAAACATCATTGTATACACATCAAAGATAATCCAGAAGATTTCTCCAACATGTAAAAGTATGTTATGAGAATGAACTTTATACAGGTTGTAGTGAATTCGAAAAACATGGCTGTTTTCTTCCAAAAAGTTTATTTCTGGCACTGTAGCTTACCCCTGTTCACTTCACTGAACCTGAGCTGCAATACCAGGCATAACCCATGAACAGGTGTGGTGCTGTGGTCCTATTCTGTCCGGCTCTAACTAAACATTGGATTAACCTCAGTATCCCAGTGCCGGCCTAATATAAAAAGGAAACATAACAGTAAAGTTCATACCACTTGCTCCTATTACCAAGACATGGACTGTTAGGATGGAGTGGAGACCACCCTTCTCTCCCCACTCCAGCAAAAGTGACCCTAATGACAGGTTTTACCCAAACTCTAACTGCAGAGACCATAGATCTCTGCCCACTCTACTTTCCTGGTTGCTTTATATATCATAGCCATAAGGAACCTTGGGCAAATATACACCCCATCTTCTACAAGATACTCTGTCACACTTGCTATAACAATTAGAAATAGGAAACATTTTCTCATCTCACTACTTGACAACCTCAGATCGTTACAACTTAACATCTTTTACTGCTTGGATTTTATGTTCTAATCTTAAAATCTCAATCATTTAAAAATAACAGTTTAATGTTTTATAGATTAAAGGCAAAGAAGATGAGCTCATTGATCATGCGTTGTTTGATTATGGGGAATTGGGCTAGAAGTATATAGCAATGTCTTGTTGGTACTACTCCCCCTCAAAGGGTTGGTAATTTAATAAAGAGTTAAATAATCTAAAAGGGTATCTATTGTTTAGCAAGAGGGGCAGAAACCAATAAATTCTTTACAGATTCCATGACTTAGCAAAACTATGATAACTAAAAGGACACTAATCCATACAAGATCTATCTAGACAAAATATACTACCCAAATTAAAGTGTCAAAATATTCATTATTAGGCCATGTTCACATGGCGTATAACACTGTGGCCGAGTCACAGAAGGGCTGGTGTCAGAGAAGATCATCCCAGGCGGTACTGCAGTACCAGCCAGATGATTTCCATTTATGTTTAATTGGGATGCGGGCACACATCCAAATTCACTGTTGCACACGATGAAGCGTGAGGCTGGAGCATTGTGTGAACTGACATGTCAGTTTTTCGTGCAACCGGATGGAATCCCGGCCGGAGTGTATATTATGTGCATACGCTCCGGCCAGGATTTCATTTATTTAAATAGAAAGTATGTTTTGTATAAATCACGGCCGTTGTTGCAAATTGCAACACGGCCGTGATTTATGCAAAACATACATTGTGTGAACATGGCCTTAAAGCGTAACTGTCATTTCAGGGCCATTTTTTTTAAAACATTAAATATCAATAGTACAAGCGATTTTAAGAAACTCTGTAATAGGTTTTATAAACCAAAAGAGTTTCCTTCTGGACTGAAAAAGCAATCTCCCAACCTCCCCCTCTCTTCAGAAGCAGCAGGATTTATGTGTCCATTATGTGGCTATGGAGAGGGGAGGGGCTGTTAGGAGTGAATGAGCACGGAGCAGTCCTGCAGAGCACAACACCCTGCAATCTTCTCTCAGTAAGTTCATAGATAAGCACTGACCTTTCTGACCCCAGAATCCTGCGGTTTAGGTGCCCAGAGAGTCTACAAACAGCTGACCTTCATGTTACCTCCTCCTGCTCCCTCATCTCCCTCGGCCCCTCCCCTCTCCATAAGGATAGAATGGGAGAGCAGAACCCGTCTTCACTGGCTTCTCTGTAATGAAGACGTGTTTGCCTGATAATGCACAGATAAGAAGTCAGGGGGGGAGGCTGGGAAATTGCTTCTTGAGTACAGAAGGAGGCTTTTTTGGCTGATAAAACCTATTACAGAGTTTCTTAAAATCGCTTTTACTACTAATTTCTGCAATAAAAAAAAATATGACAGTTACGCTTTAACCTCTTAAGGACCCATGACGTACACTGCAGGCCATCTCTCCCTGTCGGCACGGGGGGTTGTTAACCCCCCCCATGCCGACGATCGCCGCTATTGGCTTATCAGTTCAGATCAGCCAATAGCGGCGATCGGAACCTTTCCGGGCCATCGGTGACCCGATGACCCGGAAAAAAATGTCGGTCGGTGCTGTCCGAGGACTGTAAAAAGTAATGGTGGTCACGGTGCCACCGGCCGATCGCCGTGAACTGCCGGCCGTCAAAGTCCCCAAAAGTTATAAATACCTGCTCCGGACCCCTCAGCTAGGTAGCTGAGGGGTCCAGAGCAGGTATTTGTACATTACTCACCTGTCCCGGGGTCCTGATCGGCGTCTTCCGGGTTCGCGGCGTCCTCATCTTCTGGTCGGGTCTCTGGCTCCTTCCTTGACGTCCCGTTCGGCTTTTTGGCTATTTTCGGCTCCAGTGTTGTCTTTTTTCGGATCTTGCGCTCTGCTGCCCCCTAGCGGCTGATAAGTGTAATACACGTATCAGCCACTATAGGGATGTTCAGTATGTAATAAAGGTTTTTTTTTTTTCACATTTTTTTTTTCTATTTTCCGCACCCTATCGCCGCTGAGTGTTGATCAGCATCGCACGAAAGTGCGCTGCTAATCAGCAACTCCTCTTTTTTGGCGTAGGGTGTTTTTTTTCTATATCCTACTGCCACGGTCTGCTGATAAGTGGCGCACATAAGTGCGGCACTTATCAGCAACACCATTTTTGGTGTAGGTTTTTTTTTTTTATACTTACTGTAAAAAACACGTAAAAAACACTACATTACACCCCACTACACTACATTGAATAAAGTTTGACACTACACCACTACATACCCCATATACCAATCCCTATAAAAGTGGCCCCCGGCGTGTTTTCGGTATCGGACGCATACGCTATTATTGCCTCCGACACCGAAACAGCCAGTGAGGATGAATGGGGGGATCCTTCTTTCCTCCATTCATCCTCATCATCCTCATCCTCCATTGACGTATCAGGGGGTAGCGTAGCATACGCTGCCTCCCAGACACGTCTTTTCCGCCAGTACCGTCCCAGTAAGAGATGACGGTATGGCGTGAAATTCTACAAACTCTGTGAGAGTACCTCAGGGTACACTTACAGATATAGGGTACGTGCACACTGCGGAATGGCGAAGGATAACCCTTTGTGCATTCCGCAGCTGGCACCCGCCGGCAGACTGATGCAGGCGCGTGTCTCCACCCGTGTCATAGACTCCATGTTATGCATGGGCGGATTCCATCGTCCGTCCAAAAAATGAATACGTTGGACGGAGAGCGGAATCCCCCGTGCATAGAATGGAGTCTATGACACGGACGGAGACCCGCGCCCGCATCAGTCCGCTGGTGGGTGCCAGCTGCAGAATGCACAAAGGGTTATCCTTCACCATTCCGCAGTGTGTACGTACCCTTAGAGTGTATGAAGGAAGGGACACCCGAATCCAGCCCACAGATGCCCCCCCATCCTCAGAGTTAGTGGGGAGATCATTCGGGAACTGATCTTCCCACTGCTGGATAAAGGTTACCACCCGTACGGGGATAACTTTTATACCAGCACCCCCTCTTCTGGTCCCTCGCTGCCTGAGCTACTGTAGCTTGCCGCACGATCCGAAAATATCAGAAGCAGTAATAGAGCCCTAATATTTAGCAGCCATGGAGCGGACCCAGCGCTTCTGGATATGAGGGACCCCGTATCGCACCAGGAGAACATTTTCCAGGTGACGTCCCGCACACAGGAGAACGGGAGACCCCAGAAGAAGCGCAGAGTGTGGCGTAACAGGGGGATCAGGAGGGACACCATTTTCCAGTGTGACACCTGTCTTGATCACCCCGGCCTCTGCATACTGGATCGCTTCAAGGCGTACCACACGTCATTGGAGTTCTACATTATCTAAATTCTGTCCCTTATTCCTATTTCAGGGGTCACGTTGATCCAGGGATTATTCTGATTGCCAATATGGAGTCGGGAAGGAATTTTTTCCCAGTGATGAGGCTACTGTCGTCTGCCTTATGAGGGTTTTTTGCCTTCCTCTGGATCAACACAGGTTGAATTTGATGGACACCTGTCATTTTCAACCTTATAAACTAATAATTGGCCTAATACCCCCAAATAAATTAGAATTGTTCCCTTTTCCCCAGCTAAATAGGTATGACCACCATTCCCATTAGAGGATGCCATGATGCAATTACAAAGCCTCTGTGCGGCCAGGACAGTAGAAACCCCCCACAATTGACCCCATTCTGGAAACTACACCCCATAAGGAATCTAACAAGGGGGGCAGCAGGGATATGGCCCCCTGGTGACTGCCACATTTGGGACGTGAAAATGAAAAAATTGTATTTTTTATTTTCACGGCACATGTTCTACACATGTGCCCGTCACCAGTGGGGTCCATATGCTCACTGTACCCCCTTGTTGGATTCCTTATGGGGTGTAATTTCCATAATGGGGTCACTTGTGGGGGGTTTCTACTGTCCTGGCAGCAAAGGAGCTTTGTAATTGCGACATGGCCTCCATCCTCCATTCCAGTCTCTAAATGGCACTCTGTCCCTTTGGTGGCTTGCCCTGTGCCCATATGGCACATTATGTCCACATGTGGGGTATTTTCGTACTCAGGGGAAATTACCCTACACGTTTTGAGTTTATTTTCTTTTTTAACACCTTGTGGAAATGGAAAAAAATCAAGGCTAGACCAACATTTAGTGTAATTTTTTTTAAATTTTTACTCTAAATCATTGATCTTGTCATGATTTTTTCATTTTCACAAGGGGCTAAAAGATAAAAAAAAACACAATGTGTAGAGCAATTTCCCCTGAGTACGGAAATACCCCACATGTGGACATAAAGCGCCATGCGGATGCAGGGTAAGCCTCCAAAGGGAAGGAGCGCCATTTGGTTTTTTGAGGCTGGATTTGGCTGGAATGGATTTCGAGGGGCCATGTTGCATTTAAAAGGCCCCTGTGTTTCCAAGACAGTTGAAACCCCCCACAAGTGACCCCATTATGGAAACTACACCCCTCAAGGAATGTAACAAGGGGTGTAGTGAGCATATGGACCCCACTGGCACAAATGTGGAACAATGTGGCGTGAAAATGAAATATTACATTTTTTACACTATAATGTTGGTTTAGCCTTGAATTTATCATTTTCACAAGGGGTTAAAAGAGAAAAAAAAACACAAAATGTGTAGAGCAATTTCCCCCGAGTCCGTAAATACCCCACTTGTGGACATAAAGCGCCATGTGGGCTCAGGGCAAGCCTCCAAAGGGAAGGAGCGCCATTTGGATTTTGGAGGTTGGATTTGGCTAGAATGGATGATGAACGCCATGTTGCATTTACAGAGCCCTCATGCTGCCAAAACACTGGAAACCCCCCACAAGTGACCCCATTCTGGAAACTACACCCCACAAGGAACCTAACAACGCGTGCAGTGAGGATAGTTTAATAAATGCCGCCAACATAAAGTAGACATGTTGTTAATGCTATTTAATATATAATTTATGTGGTATAACCATTTTCTGTATAAGCAGAAAAGTTTTAAAGTTGGAAAAATGCATTTTTTCACAATTTTTCACGCTATTTTGGGTTTTTTCATAAAGATTCGTTATTAGTATCGACTCCAATTTACTAGAAATCTGAAGTACAATATGTCACGAGAAAACAATCTCAGAATCGTCCGGATAGGTAAAAGCATCCCGAAATTATTAATGAATAAAGTGACACAGGTCATATTCATAAAATTTGCTCCGGTCCTTAAGGCCATTTCAGGCCCGGTCCTTAAGGGGTTAAGGTGCAACATGACTGAACCCCATATATGTGTATATATAACGTGTGGTAAAAGGTCCTCTGAAACCTGACATATATCACTAGGCACTGCGTCTTCCTCAGGGTTCCTCAGGATACAAATAAAGCCAATGTTCTCTTAGTAATTTCCAGATTACATCAAATCCTGACGACTTATTTTTGAGGACTTTATTGTTACTAGTTATAGTGTGCTTGTTCATTTTCTGTTATTTTGGGATGAAATTTTAAGTCTTATGGAATCAGTTACAATATTTTTAACATGTAACAGATTTTTCTAGAACAATAAATAGTGTAACGTCAGGGAGCACTGTGGGACACATGAAGTCATACATTTGTTGCAACACGTCAATAAATAAGCTGTACTTTCACTTAGACACTGGCTAAAATGATGCCACTTTTGATAAATGTGGTTGTAGGCCTAATGCTCCACATTTATCATGAGTGGCATAATATTAGCCAATGTCTCAGCTAAATTCAGCTAATTTATGGAAGCGGGGTGTGACAGATTTATGACTGCATTTACACCATGTGATAAATCTGTCACAGCATACATCACTGTCATTTACTTTTATACCAGTTCAAAGTGCAGCACTTTTTCTATGCCAGGATTTGCATGAAGTAGAGATGCAATCTTTTTCTCTATTTGCAACTTTTTGGTGACTTTTTATGTTGAATGATAGATAAGACACTCTGCTGGAGTAAAATATAGAGCAGTGAAGGGAGGTAAGATTGTGAAGGATAGGCTGGGATCACATCACGTTTTGCTGATTCGACTGAGGTATTCTCTGTGAGAAATGAAAAGCATAGTCTTATTTACATTCTGTAAATTGATTAATGTAGTCACTGGTAGCCTGCGTTGGGTCCATTGAACTCAACTTAAAAGATGGAGCATAGAGTGCATAGAGTAAAAGGGTTATATTACATTTTGTCAAGGGGAGTATTTATGTTGGAATTAGGGTTAAAATGGTCATTAATGTTTCCAACAACTTACCTCCATGTGATAGTCTATGTGATTCCTAACATATTTGTAGGTCACTTCATTTGCCAGAAATGAATCCTTACCCCAGTAAAACAGCTTTAGGCTATGTTCACACAATGTAAAACTACGGCCGAAGATCCGCAGCAGATTTCATTTACATAAATGAACATATCATCAAAACTGCACCATCAAATCTGCTGCGGATCTGCTGCAGATCTGCTGCGGATCCTGTAGGTGTGAACGCACCCTTAAAGTGGCAGTATCAGCAGGTTCGGGCCAATAAACCTGCTGATATGAGCCAGAAGCTATTTACCTCAGGGTTCGTCATATAAGTCATATTTCTGTGGGGTCCGGTATACCGGCATTTTCCGCTAATTGCTAATATGCTAATTAGCAGTTTCAGAGCATTTGTGGCGCTTCCCATGCTCCCGGAGCACCCGCTCTGCCGCCCTTGCCTGTCTCCTCCCGGCCGCCCACTATGCATATTCATATATGCATAGCTAGGCCGTTTGTAACGGGCTGCTCCCTGCACATGCATCGTAATGAGCGGCCTAGCTATTCATATATGAATATGCATAGTTGGCGGGCCGGGAGGAGGCAGGCTAGGGCACGGATGCGCCTGCTTCAGAACTCTGCTGCCCAAAAGATCATCCGGGATGATCTTTTCAGAGACCGGCTGTTCCATGACCCGGTAGGGTCACGAAATAGCAGGTCTTTTACAATGTGTGCACATGGCATTAATCTGTAAAAAATAACTACATTTCTTGAATTTATTATATTGTAAACTTGAAGCTATTTCAGCGCTGATTGTGAACCATACAGTAAAAAATTACAAAGTCTACATTGGAATATTAAACCATTAAAATGAATAAAAAAAATGTAAAAGAGCTTGCCTATTCTGACTCTCATGGTAGAAATGCATGTAAAGTTATCCCTTGCCACTCTATACACAACCTCCTAAAACTCCGGCTGCTTATTCCCTATTGTCCTTCCCATTTCTTTTGTGCTTTCTTTATACATTTACCACTCTTAAACATCCCCAGTATTTTGTAAATTTTTGTGATTTTTTTCTCTAAAAGAAGCCTCCATTTGTGAAATACCTTTGAATTTGTCACTCGCCATTTATCTTTGTCTATATTAGACCTAGTTGCCATATACAGCTGGAGATATCTAAAACTACACAACTTCTTACATAGCTCTTCAAAACTATTCAGTTCTCCACTCGAAAAAAACTGTTCCACATATTTCATACCCTTATGTAACCAGTATTCTGGGTCTACTAATCTCTCTATTGTTGGATAGCAACTATTTCTGAACAGAGGTGAGTAGGTGAGTAAAAGAGGGCAGGGGTGAGTAAAAGGTAAATGTAGGGTGTTTTTTTATTATAATTATTTGTTTATTTAAATATATATTTTTTTATTTATTTTTTCTTCTTCTTCCTTTTGCCTATAACCTGAAGTGTGAAGGGATGAATGGTAGCAAAGGTGGACGAAGGGTCCGCACTCGACCAATACAATGTCTCAGGGCGATCCTTTGAAAGCCTTGCTAAAAACTGGATGGAACAGGGGGTGTCTGTTTGGCGGACATCCCTCTGTTTCAGAATGGGTGTTTATAGGCTCAAAGGCCTCTTATCAATGTTGACCTGCTCCTAGATCAGGTTGATATAAGAATAGAGGTGTTCCTCTGTAAAGGTATAACTAAATAATTTTTGCTATTTTTCTATATTTTATTTATTTTTTTTGTTTGTGTTTTTGTCCTATTTGTGTGTATGTGGTAAGTAGAAGATGAGGGATAATAAATTATTTTAAAAGAAGAAAGATGGTCGCAGGAGCACTGAGTATGTTAGAGAATTGTTAATGAGGATTGGGTGTATACTCGCTCGAGTCCGGAATCCATGGCTAAAATATATATATTTGGAGAGTAAGAAATGGTTGAAAAATTGTAAGTGAGTTAAAGAGGGGTTATACTAGTAAAGGGTGAATGAGTTCCCTGGGGAAGTCCCCTCCGGAAAGTATATAAGCATTGTAAATGGTTATAGGGAACATAAGGCTATAATATAAGAGAATGTCCCAGATTGTAGTATGCAATTTAAAGATTGGATACATGGGGAATGATATGGAAAATGTGTGTATTTGTTCTATCTGGATGAAAAATGGAAAATTAATAAAGATATTGAAATAAAACAAACCTCAAGTCTTCCCATATGTATTAGCTACTATATACTGTATAATACAGGTGTTGTTTTATTTTCAGTCTGACACTGCTCTCTGCTGACATCTCTGGCCAAGAAAGGAACTGTCCAGAGCAGAAGAGGTTTTCTATGGGGATTCATAGAAAATTGAGACAGAGTTCCTGTCTCGGCCAGAGATGTCAGCAGAGAGCAGTGTCAAACTGAAAATAAACCAACACTTCCTGCTTGGTATATAGTAGCTAACAAGATTGGGAAGACTTGAGATTTTTTAATACAAGTAAATTAAAATCTATATAACTTTCTGTTCTCAGTTGATTTGAAAAATAACGATTTTCGCTCGACAATGCCCTTAAATTCTTTCCAACTGTGTGTAGAGCTATGACTCCCCTATCTCACTTTATAACTATATTCAGAACAATATCTACTTCGCATGCTTCCCAAGCCTGGAGCACTAAGCCTGGAGCACTAAACCATTAAGGGCCCATTGTCATACTTTTCTGAGTAAATGTAACGATATTTGATCAGTGTAAACAAAGTTCATCAAGGGTCAACAATAAAATTATTAATTACTAATGACATCAATTAACTGACAATTATGTGTGTATTTACACAAGGAATTGTTGCCTAGCGCACAGCCAATTCTTGGTGTTCAGGAGTATGGTGACAACATTACTTATGCTGTACAAACATCTGGAATTTACATCCTACAGTACCGCCATACTGTAACTGATTATTACCACCATACTGTAACTGAATGACACCACCAGACTGTAACTCATTATTATCAACATACTGTAACTGATTACCACCATACTGTAATTGAATGACACTATCAGACTGTAACTGATTATTACCACCATACTGTAACCGATTACCACCATACTGTAATTGATTATTACCACCATGCTGTAACTGAATGACACTATCAGACTGTAACTGATTATTACCACCTTACTGTAACTGATTATTACCGTCAGATTGTAACTGATTATTACCATCAGATGGTAACTGATTGTTACCACCATACTGTAGCTGAATGACACCACCATACTGTAACTAATTATTACCACCATACCGTAACTGAATGACACCACCATACTGTAACTAATTATTACCACCATACCGTAACTGAATGACACCACCATACTGTAACTAATTATTACCACCATTCCGTAACTGAATGACACCATCATACTGTAACTGATTATTACCACCATACCGTAACTGAATGACACCATCATACTGTAACTGATTATTACCACCATACCGTAACTGAATGACACCACCATACTGTAACTAATTATTACCACCATTCCGTAACTGAATGACACCATCATACTGTAACTGATTATTACCACCATACCGTAACTGAATGACACCATCATACTGTAACTGATTATTACCACCATACCGTAACTGAATGACACCACTATACTGTAACTGATTATTACCACCATACCGTAACTGAATGACACCACCATACTTTATTATTACCACCATACTGTAACTGAATGACACCACCATACTTTAATTATTACCACCATACTGTAACTGATTGACTCCACCAATACTCTAACTGATTATTACCACCAGACTGTAACTGATTGTTACCACCAGACTGCAACTCATTATTATCACCTTACTGTAACTCATTATTATCACCTTACTGTAATGGAATGATATCCACCATGCTGTAACTGAATGATACTATGGTTAAACACAAATTTGCAGGTACAAAGACATAAATGTCCAGCAATCATTGATTAATTCAAAACAAGGTAATTACAATGGCAGTTAGTGCTGTAAATATGGCATCTGTAACATGTAATAATTAGTAAGAGGTTAGTATAATTTTAGCATCAGTTATTCATGATGGTCATGACTATACACCAAGGTACATTCACTCCATACAATATTATCCATATAAGAATCTATAAGCCTCGTGGTATATACCACAATACTGTGACAGGTAGCACCATCAATGATTAACTAATTAATACCTCCATATTGTAGCTAAATAAAAAAACAATACAATCACCACAATATTATACATGAACATAACCACTATACTTAATACAGAATACTGTTAAGATATCAAACAGACAGACTTTCGAGTTTTATCTCACACTGGACAAATGAATAAAATACAGCTTATTACATTCAGTGTTTTATGGGTTTCTCTGGTTGGAGTTGCTCACTTTCGTTATCTTCTTCTGGCCCAGTTTATCATGATGAATGTTTTCAACTTACTTCTGTAGTTTGCACAGGCTTGGAGGACAGAAATGGCTGCACATCTTGTGTTGCTTGGCGGCCTCCTCAAGCCCCCTCTTCCTCCTCAGGACCCCTCTCTTCCCCCTCAGGACCCTCTGCCCCCTCTCCCCAGCTCAGTGACCGGAGCCCTGTCTCTGTCCCTCCTCTAGCTGCAGGGACTGTATGGTGGCAGAGGTCTTTCTGGGGGCGGCTGTCTGACCTGGCAGGGGGATAAAACAAGAAGAATTAGTCCCCAGGCTTCCTTAAGCTGCTCCATGTCTGGGTTGGGGCAGAGAGGAAGAGGGAGGGAGGCTTTATGGTGATAGGAACCTTCACTACTACCATGTAGGTGGCCCCAGAATGAGAGTGCCCTCTTCTGGATAGTTAGGTGTAGGGAGAATCTGCCCAGCTCTGCTCTACAGGCACAGTTAGAGGTGCTCCGATGGACCTGGAGAAGATGCTTACAGAATTCCAGATGGAAGATTTCCGTTGGGCTGGAATCCCATTTTGACCAATTGAATCCCATTTTGACACCGAATTGAAAGCCTTTTTGAAGTATACAAAACTGGCGTATAATTTTTCTTTTTTTGTGTTGTGGACGTGGCTCTGGATGAGGCGGTGCAGGGTATAGACATGGTCCGTGGTGCGGTGGTTTGGCATGAAACCTGCTTGGCTTTTGCTGAGGACATTGTGCTGGGTGAGGAAGCTGAGGATTCTCTGGTTCAGGATGTTGTTGAAGAGTTTCCACCGGTTGCTGCTGACACATACCCCCCGATAGTTGGCCGGGTCGCACCTGTCCCCGCTCTTGTGTATTGGGGTTATGACACCTTGGTTCTATCTATCTATCTATCTATCTATCTATCTGTCTGTCTGTCTGTCTGTCTGTCTCTCTCTCTATCTATCTGAGATAGACAGATAGATAGATAGATAGATAGATAGATAGGAGATAGAAGATAGATAATAGATAGATAATAGATAGATAAATAGGAGATAGATAGATAGATAGATAGATAGATAGATAGATAGTGTGGGAGGATTTGCTCGGTAGAGTGCCGGATTGCAGTGTGAACAGCAGTCAACAGGCTCAAACGAATAAGTCCAAGTACAGGCTTTGCCTGCGTTTATTATCCCATGCAAGAAAGCAAATAAACAGCCTTGGCTTTAGGCATAACACAAAATAAACTCTGCTTGTCCAGCACTAACTAAACAGAAGACGGCCCTGTCTATACGCTACGACTCGCTGCAGTCGCACGAACATAACAGATTATATACAGTCCAGTATTTACCTTGGTCAGGTATATGGCTTCTCCTGAGGCTGCAGCCTTCCAGCTCACTCAGCTGCACCCAGCCTCACTCTGTCCATGGCTCTGCAAAACTTTATGGAGCTGCTGATGATCCAGCCTCAGCACCTGTGGCGTCTGATGCCAAACAATATCTGGAGTGGAGGAAGTGGAATGGACAGCCCCACTACCAAGCCTGCCATCCATTCCTAAAAACCAGGCCCAAACACACTTTATCAATACATCCCCAGCAACTACCTTTGCTGGAGATCACAACACATCCCTGGTTTTTCCATGTCTCAGATAGTGAGACATGAACTTCCCTCAGTCCTAGTAGGTGTAATAGCTGAATACAGGTGAAACATAGCGACCATCCAGGATTAACCCCTTCAGTGTCTCACATACCCTCCCCCTCTGTTCGAACCTGTGGGGGCGAACACCTTTAGCCAACAAACAGTGGGTTCTAGACAAGGCATCAGCATTCCCTTGTAGTTTGCCAGCCCTGTGCTCTACGGTAAACTTAAAGTTCTGCAGTGTGAGAAACCACCTTGTTACCCGTGCATTTCTCTCTTTAGTCTGGCTCATCCAGGTGAGAGGGGAATGGTCTGTTACCAACCTGAAGTGTCGACCCAGCAGATAATATCTCAAGGACTCTAGCGCCCATTTTATCGCCAGACACTCACGTTCAACGATGCTGTAATTTCTCTCTGCGGGTGTAAGCTTCCTACTAAGATAGGTGACTGGGTGCTCCTCACCCCCAACCTCTTGGGACAGGACAGCCCCTAAACCCACATCGGAAGCATCTGTCTGTACTACAAACATTTTGGTGAAGTCGGGAGTAATTAGGACTGGTTCTCTGCAGAGGACTGACTTCAACTTTTGGAACGCCCGCTCAGCCTCTTCACTCCACTTTACCATAATGGATCTACTTCCCTTGGTTAGATCTGTCAGGGGAGCTGCAATGGTGGCAAAGTTAGGGATGAATCTGCGGTAGTAGCCCACAATACCTAAAAAAGCTCTCACCTGCTTCTTCGTCACTGGCTGGGGCCAGTTTTGGATGGCCTCTACTTTATTAACTTGGGGCTTTATGACACCTCTTCCTATAATGTACCCCAGATAACGTGCCTCCTCCAAACCCAACGCACACTTCTTAGGGTTGGCCGTCAACCCTGCAGCCCTGAGAGAATCAATTACAGCCTGTACCTTTGCCAAGTGACTTTCCCAATCATTACTAAAGATAATGATGTCGTCTAGATATGCGGACGCATATCTACGGTGAGGTTTCAAGACAACATCCATCAATCTTTGGAAGGTGGCAGGAGCCCCATGTAGCCCAAAGGGAAGACAGACATACTGAAAAAGACCATCAGGGGTAACAAAAGCAGTCTTCTCTTTGGCGCTGTCAGTGAGTGATACCTGCCAATACCCTTTAGTCAAGTCTAATGTAGAGAAAAACCTAGCATGTCCCAGTCTCTCTATCAGCTCATCAACCCGTGGCATTGGGTAAGAGTCAAATTTTGAGACCTCATTCAGCTTTCTGAAGTCATTGCAGAACCTCAGTGTCCCATCTGGTTTGGGAATCAGGACAATGGGACTTGACCAATCACTCTTTGACTCTTCAATAACCCCAAGGTCCAACATCTTTCGGACCTCCTCTGATATGGCTTGTCTACGAGCCTCGGGTACCCTGTATGGTTTCAAATGGACTCGTACCTGTGGCTCAGTGACAATGTCGTGTTTGATTACTGATGTACGCCCAGGGACTTCCGAAAAAACATCACTGTTTTGAAGCACAAACTCTTTTGTTTCCTGCCTTTGCACTTTAGACAGGGTCTCTGAGATACGTACTTCTGGTTCCTTCTCACTAGACTTTACTGAAACATCACTATTCAGCATGCCCACCGCTGAAAGAGATTCCCTATCTTTCCAGGGTTTGAGCAAATTCACATGGTATATCTGCTCCAGCTTTCTCCTGCCAGGCTGGTACACTTTGTAATTGACCTCCCCCACTCTCTCAATTACCTCATAGGGCCCTTGCCACTTAGCCAGAAACTTACTTTCTACAGTGGGTACCAATACCAACACTCTGTCACCCGGGTTAAAGGTCCTGACTTTAGCTGCCCTGTTATAGACCCGACTCTGTGCCTCTTGTGCCTGCTCTAGGTGTTCCTTCACTATGGGCATGACCGCTGCTATTCTGTCCTGCATCAGTGTAATGTGCTCTATGACGCTTTTGTAGGGGGTGTGTTCATTTTCCCAGGTTTCTTTGGCGATGTCAAGAAGGCCGCGTGGGTGTCTACCATACACTAGTTCGAATGGAGAAAAACCTGTGGAAGACTGGGGTACCTCACGGATTGCAAACATCAAATATGGTAATAAACAATCCCAGTCCTTCCCATCCTTGCTGACCACCCTTTTTAACATGCCCTTCAAAGTTTTGTTAAATCTTTCCACCAGGCCATCAGTCTGGGGATGATACACTGATGTACGTAGATGCTTAATTTTTAGTAGCTTACACATCTCCTTCATGATCTTTGACATAAATGGCGTCCCCTGGTCCGTGAGGATCTCCTTGGGTATGCCTGTACGGGAAAACATATGGAAAAGCTCCCTGGCAATGAGTTTCGAGGAGGTGTTTCGCAAGGGTACAGCCTCAGGATATCGTGTGGCATAGTCTAACACAACCAATATATATTGATGTCCCCTAGCAGACTTCACTACTGGGCCAACTAGATCCATAGCGATCCTGTCAAAAGGTACCTCTATAATCGGTAGGGGTACCAAAGGGCTCCTAAAATGAGACATGGGGGCAGTTAGCTGACACACAGGACATGAGCCACAATATCTTTTAACATCCTCATGTATCCCGGGCCAATAGAACCTTTGTAAGACCCGTTCTCTGGTCTTTTCACACCCCAGGTGACCACCTAGCACATGTTTATGAGCCAGCTCTAGTACTACACGGCGATATGGTTGGGGTACAACTAGCTGTTCCAGCTCCTCCCCTCTTACCTTATCTACTCTGTACAGTAGGTCATTGTTAGCAGCCATGTAGGGGTATTCCTTGTTCGCCCCCGGGACCTGAGATACACCATTTATCATTTTTACATTTTCACGGGCCCTTAGTAATGTGGGATCACTAAGTTGAGCGGTCCCAAAATTGTCACGTGATACCTCTAGTTCTGGCATGTCCAGAACTTCCTCCTCATTCTGTGTGTCACCAGCCAGTACAGCTAGGGGAAGACTGTCATCTCCACTTGGGGTCACCCCTACAGCTGGTACCTCATTATCTGGGTCATATGGTTCGGGGGTTACTCCCTGACACACATTATTACCAATATTAACATTTTCAGCAGACCATGTGTGCCTTCCCCTCCACAAGTCCCAAAATAATGGAAAGTCCCTTCCAAGTATCACCTTATGTATAAGAGATTTAACAACCCCCACTTCATGTGTAGTTGTACCACAGGGTGTGTCCATGCAAATAACAGCAGTGGGGTATTCCCGAGTGTCCCCATGTATGCATAGTACCCCTACTTTCCTTCCACTGTATGCCCCCGAATTGACCAAAGTTCCATGCACTAGTGTCACAAGACTTCCAGAGTCCAGCAGAGCCGGGACGGGATGTCCCCCAATGCACACAGTGCACATCTGTGGCTCAGTCTCGGTCATAGTTTCTGCGGCCAAAACGGGGCGTGCATATAGGGAGACGCGTCTGGAGGCGTTGCAATCCATGGGCTCGGTGGTGAGGGGACAATGAGCCGCTATGTGACCCCAGTCATGGCACCGCCAACATTGTATGCGGCCTTGGTCTCTTTTTTGAGACCCATGTTGTGGCCCAACCGCTGACTCACCCTCTGAGCCACCTCCCTTTACAACACGACTCCCACCAGCAGTAAATGGAGCAGTCTTACCAGTTCCTTTGGCCATCTTGGTCTCCTTGGTACTGCCACGACTGGTAGAGGTCTGTAGCAGCTCCTCTGTGGCACGATACCTCTCCACTAAGTTCACCAGCTGGTCTGCATCAGTAGGCCCGGCTTGTCCAACCCAGCGCTGTATCCTAGGCGGCAAGGAGCGGTTGAACTTATCCAGGACGACCCTCTCGACCACTTGCGCTGGAGTGCACTTTTCTGGCTGTAGCCACTTTGTCACTAGGTGGATAAGGTCATGCATCTGGGACCGTGGGGGTAGGCTTTCTGAGAAAGTCCAGGCGTGCACTCGTCCTGCACGCACCTGCATGGTTACCCCCATCCGAGCAAGGATCTCTGCCTTTAGCTTGGCATAGTCCCGAGAGTCCAGCTCGTTCAGGTCATAGTAGGCCTTTTGGGATTCGCCTGTTAGGAAAGGCGCCACTACATCTGCCCACTGGTCCACGGGTAGCCTTTCACGCTCAGCAACTCTCTCATAGATGGTGAGATATGCTTCTACATCATCTGTAGGAGTCATCTTTTGTAGTGAAGCTTGCACTGTGGCCCTTAGGGATGGTTGCACTCCTCGGGCTCCTTGCATATTTGCGTTTTGCCCCTCAGTAGTTGCAGTCTGCTGTGCAGTTACTGCATCTCTCAGTGCAGCCACTTGTTCCATCAGTAGACGATTCGTCTCCTGCTGTTGTACATTAGTCTGGGCCTGTATTTGCTGCTGCTGCTGCAGGGCTTGAGCCTGTGCTTGCTGCTGCTGCTGCATGGCCTGAGCCTGTGCTTGCTGCTGCTGCTGCATGGCCTGAATGATTGCTTTAGTCTCCTCTCGCTGTTGGAGATTAGTTTCTTTTTGCTGCAGATTGGCCTGAACCATTTGTCTGACCAGGTCCTCCATTGCAGCAGTCTTCTTATGCAGTTCACCTGCAGTTTTCACCCAGGACATACACAGGTCACAAAAAAGTCTTTATAGTGTGTCTTTCTCTTTAAGACTGCGTTTTTTTTTTTTTTTTTTCACTGCCCGCTCCGAAGCACCATATGTGGGAGGATTTGCTCGGTAGAGTGCCGGATTGCAGTGTGAACAGCAGTCAACAGGCTCAAACGAATAAGTCCAAGTACAGGCTTTGCCTGCGTTTATTTTTTTTTTTTAAATGTAATTTTTATTAGAAGTTTTCAGTATAAACATAGGAAAGTACAAAAAAGTTCCAGCATAGCAATGTAGCTTAACCCATACAATTAAAATACAGTACCCAAAAAAAAAAAAAGAGCATAAATCACATGTATAAACCAGCGCTTGGGCCATATGTGGCATTGTAGTAGGTATGAGATTCGCCAAATCAACAAATAGACACCCACAGGCAACCAGACAAAACAGAACATATATCAGGACCGAACAAGGACAGACGAACAAGACAGGGGAGGAGGGAACAAAGGGTAGAACGGGGAGGGGAGCACAATGGGATGGCAGAGCCCATCCAGTTATAATCGAGTTGGGGGGGTAATGTTCATCCCAGGGAGCCCACACCTGGTCAAATGTCTCCATTTTATTGTTCAGTGAAGCAGTAAGGCGCTCCAAGGACCTTAGTTCTTTTACTCTGGTAATTAGGCAGGAAAGGGATGGAGAGGAAGTCTGCTTCCAGGACCTAGCAATTAAGGACTTGGCTGCAGTCAGTATCACCAAAAGCAGCTTCGAAGCTTTTTTCCTCAGCTGTTTGGGGGTCAAGTTCAGTAAGCAGATTACTGGGTCCATACTAATAGAATAAACGATAATCCTACTGGCAAGGCGACAAACCTCTCTCCAGAACCCAGTGATCAGTGGACATTCCCAGAATATATGGAACAAAGTCCCTGCATTACCATGACACCTCCAACACAAGGGCGAGATAGAACTATTTAGCTTGTGGAGGAGCTCAGGGGTGTGGTACCAGTGCATCATGACTTTATAGTGTGTCTCTTTATAAGTAGTGCATATAGAGGAGGTAGCCGCTCTGTCCCAGATAATGCTCCAGCACTCAGGAGATATCTCTCTACCCAATGCTGCCTCCCATTTGTCCATGTACTTATGTCTTACGGGGGTATCTGTGACAGGGGAATTAAGGATGTTATAGATGGCCGAGATGAGACCCGCGGTGGAAGTGCCCATACGTACCAGTTGTTCAAACGCTGTCGGTTTGGTAACCGTAAGCGAGCCCAAGCGTTGGAGCATAAATTGGCGGACATTGGAATAAAAGGGTCTGTCCCCCTCCATAAGCCCCCTCCTGTCCACCAAAGTGTCAAAGGGGAGTAAAACGCGACTCACCGGGTCCACTATATCGGCAAACTGGAACAGTTGCCGCGCTCCCCAAGTCCTCACTAAAGTCGAGTCAATACTTAGGGAAAAATCCGGATAAAGCAAAAAAGAATTAAGGGGGGAAGCCGAGGAAAAGAGGCCAAATTTTCCAGCGCAAGAGGCCCAAACCGAGAGGGTAAAACGCATGGGACCCAGGAGGGATAAGTGGGAGTAGGAAGGAGGAGTAGCGTGCCACAGGAATGAATTGGGATGAAACGGGGCGAACCATATCCTCTCAATATCCACCCACTTTTTGTAGGCATGATATTTCGACCAGGCAGTGAGCTGCCTCAAATGGGTCGCCCAGTAGTAGTGGAGAATGTTCGGTACCGCCAGCCCCCCTTGGGTCTTACTACTGGTCATCACCGTTTTAGGGATACGATGTCTACCTGAGTGCCAAATAAACTTAAATATGGCACTTTGCATCGCCTTCAACTCATACAGGGGTATCTTAACCGGCAGTGTTTCAAAAAAATAGAGAAGTTTAGGCAAGATAGACATTTTGGTCGCCGCTATGCGGCCTAGAAAGGAGATGTAGTGGCCCGACCACTTAGTCAGCAGGGATTTCAACTCACGAAAGAGAGGGGGATAATTTACGCTATACAGGGCAGAATATGTGGGAGTCAGACGCACACCTAGGTATTTAATAGAGGAAGAAGACCAGCGAAAATTAAAAGAAGATTTAAGACGGGCCACCATATCATCAGGCATATTAAGGGGCATAGCTTCAGACTTGGCCGTGTTGACCCTATAGCCGGAGAGAGTCCCAAAAGCCGTCAGCAAGTCATGTAGAACAGGCAGAGTGGTGAGGGGTTGCGTCAAGGTAAGGAGAATATCATCCGCGAATAACATAAGTTTGTATTCCTTCCCTCTGACCAAAACTCCCTTAATATCAGGGCAATTTCGGATGGCAGCCGCAAGGGGCTCAATGCAGAGCACAAATAACAGGGGTGATAGAGGACATCTCTGACGGGTGCCATTCGAGATGGTAAAGGTTTCAGAGAGCGTATGTGGAAATTTAAGTGCTGCCGTAGGGCTTGTATAGAGAGACTGAACTGCAGTAAGAAAGGGACCTGAGAGCCCAAAACGGGCTAAGGTGTTAAACAGGAATGGCCACCCTAGGCGGTCAAACGCCTTTTCGGCATCGAGACTCAGGACCAAGGCCCTATCCGACTGCAGATTCACCACGTCTATAAGATCAATTGCTCTCCTGGTGTTATCTCCTCCCTGCCTGTTCATAACAAAGCCCACTTGATCCTTGTCTACCAACGATGGGAGCCAATAGCTCAAGCGGTTAGCTAGTATTTTTGTGAAAAGCTTAAGGTCAGAGTTGAGGAGGGCTATAGGCCTGTAATTACCACATTCCTGGGGATCTCTATCCGGCTTAGGGATCAGGGTGACGTAAGAATGAAGCATGTGAGTAGGAATAGAAGAGCCCTGAAGGAAGGAGTTGAAAAGTGAAAGTAGGCGCGGAGATAGCTCAGAGGAAAAGGTCTTATAGTACAAGTAAGTAAAGCCGTCTGGACCCGGAGAGCGACCGGAGGGCAGATCTTTAAGGACTTCCGCAAGCTCCTCAGCTGTAATGGGAGAATTTAGCTCCTCAACTGCTTGAGGCGGGAGAGAGGGAAGTTGGCAGTCAGCCAAAAAGGCATTGATACGTGCATTCCGTGCCTCCGGGTCTGAGGGCAGGGTGGAAGGGAGGGAATACAATTTAGAGTAGAACCTATGGAACGCGGAAGCTATATCTTTGGGGTGAAATTTCAAAGCACCCGTGTGGTCGCGCACCACCTGGGGAGACCGGGCAGCTGAACGTTCGGCAAGCATACGTGCTAAGAGCGTGTGAGCCTTATTACCCTTTTCATAGAAACGCTGCTTAGAATAAAGAAGCAAGCGCTCCACATTGTCTAAGGCCATTTCCTTCAAACGTGCCCTAGCGGCAATCAGCTTGCCCAGAGTCCTCACGGAGGGGCGCGAGACTAGAGTTTGTTCCAATGTCCTAATAACTCTCTTAGTAGACATCAATTCCTCTTGCCTATCCCTCTTCCGGCGTGAGCTCAAGGCTATGCAATGTCCCCTGACCACAGCCTTATGGGCTTCCCACAGTATCCCGTCAGAGGAAACCGAGCCCGCATTCTCGAGGAAATAGGTGGAGATACAGGACTGGATAGAGTCTCTTGTAATCTGATTTTTTAGAAGACTATCATTCAGCCGCCAATGACACACTCTAGTTGGAGTGTCCAGATCTGCCAGCTCAATCCGAACCGGACCATGGTCCGACCAGGAAATAGGGTCTATCCGGGCACTCCGAAGCAAGCGGACTGTGGGGATGTTACCAAAAAAATAATCAATACGGGAGTGGGTTCTGTGTGGGTGAGAATAGAAAGTAAAGGTTTTCTCCGTGGGGTGGTCCAGCCTCCAAAGATCATACAGTTTATGAAGACGGATCAATTTACGGAATTCGACCGATAATCTAGCGTAAGCGGCAGATAACGGCCTACCTGATAACGACTGCCGGTCATTAATGTCTGAGAAGGGTAAATTAAAGTCCCCACCTAAGACTCTTGCAGCCGGAGGATATTTGGCCAGCCGGGATAACACCCCACGGATAAACGGAATTTGGGTCTTGTTAGGTGCGTATAGGTTACAAAAAACAATGGGTTTCCCCCGCAACATCCCTTCCACTATTACAAACCGTCCCCCTGGATCGATGTAGGAGGAGGTAACCTGGATAGGACAGTGGCAAGAGAACAGGACAGCCACTCCGGCCGTCTTGTTGTTTCTAGTGGCCGAAAAGGTAACCGGGAAAGCATGACGGGCAAAACGGAAGGAAGCAGTGGCATCAAAGTGGGTCTCCTGTAAAAAGACTACATCAGCTTTTAGAGTGCGCATTTCTCTGAGGACAAGGCGGCGTTTAGAATTAGTATTGAGGCCTTTAACATTCAGAGACACACAATTAATCATTGGACCAGATAATGGGAGAGAGCGCTCTTATGTCATGACTCACCACACCACCAGGAAGGCGTCTCCTAGGATGAACAGTCCGTCTCCGGAAAAACAGGATCTGCAGGGAGGAACAGAAGGGAAAGAAAGGAAACGAGGGAACACAAACATTCAACAACAAATAAACCCAACAGAGGGTAGTGGCACAAGACCAAAAACCGAGACTATGCATGTCACGGTGGGGGCAACAAAATTTCTCAGAGTCTAGGCCCATAACCAAAAGGATGGGCGAAACCTTCGTAGCAGAAGAGAGAAAGCCCCAAAGGGGGAGAAGGAAAGACCAATATGGCATCAACACGGTCAAAAACCAAACATGCAGAACACATCCACACAGCTATGTAATAAGTGTGAAAACAAAGAGTAGGCCCAATTCGAACATCAGAGGATCCCAAAAACAAACTTTCTCACTCAGGTGTAAGTATCATTAAAACATAGAACAGGAGAGTTTTTAGGCGGAAACATCTGCATAGGAAGACACCCCAGCATCAGGTGGAAGGGTTCCCAGGGGAGCCTGCCATGGGCGAGGCGGGAGCAGGTCGTCTACGCCCACGCTTATGTCGCACCGACTCCCAAACAGGTGGCAACGGAGGTGGAGGGGGGTCCAGGGTCCAGTCCGTGATTGTCGGGACTGGGACATCCAGGGCTTCGCAGAACTTAGGAAGATCATGTATGTTTCTCAGTACAGCAGAGCGTCCATCCTTCCTAGCAGTAAGGGCAAATGGAAAGTTCCACCTGTAAGGGATCTCGTAGTCTCGTAAAGCAGCAAGGAGGGGACGCAGGAGGCGCCTCTTCTGTAGTGTAATCCAGGAGAGGTCAGGAAACAGTTGGATAGCCGCTCCATCAAAGTCCAGGTCTTTTAGCGCCCGGGATCTGACCATAATCGCCTCTTTTATGGTGTAGTCCTGAAGGCAGCAAATGACATCTCTTGGGGGGCCAGAAGTAGGGCGGGGTCTAAGGGCTCTGTGGGCCCTGGCAAATTTTATCTTGTGGGAGGAGGGTTCACCCAGGATAGTGTTGAACAAGCCTTCCAGAGTGTCCATTAGGTCCTCATCCCGAGTTGCCTCCGGGAGGCCCCTGACCCTAATGTTATTGCGTCTTCCCCTGTTGTCAAGATCCTCCAGGTGACGCTGCATACCCTCAAGTGTGACTGTTTGAGAGCTGATGGTAGACTGCAAAGCCCCTATGTAGTCCCTCATATCATCATGTTCGTCTTCTAGGGACTCAACTCTGGAGGAAATATGCTTTATATCTTTTCTAACCGCGGCTATTTCTGTTTTGAACGTTTCTTTGATGTCCGTGAGGAGGGAGTGGAATTCATTCTTCGTAGGTAATTGAGAAAGCATGTGGTGTATATCATGGGAACTACCCCCAGCACATGAGATATCAGAGTCTGATTCAGTATGATAAGTCCCGCTACACTCAGATTCCACAGGCTCTCTACCAGAGTGGGACTGGTGCTTGGAGGCAGGGACTCTATTTGTTTCCCTGCGCTTCTTGTCCACCCTTTGCTGTTTCGGCACTGCGGCCATGCTGTGATGGGGAAGCCTGAGGCCCCTGGTATGATAGGTAGGAGCCCCTTCCCCAGCACTTCCCTGTAAGTCCAAGAGGCCCCGTGTAGCAGTGCGTGGGAACAGGGGAGCTGTGCAGGGCGACTCTCCAGCTGCTGGGACAGGAGGGGTTAAAGCACGAGGCTGCAGTCTCCCCTCTCCCTCACCTCCTTCCCAAGATGGCGCCGGCACATCCGGGTACGGGACCTCCTGCTCCTGCCGGCCGTCTGCGGGGCCAGAAAGGGTGGTCGACTCGGCGGTCGGGGTCCGGGGGCCACAAGGAGGAAGACTGTGAGCCCTTACCGCCGTACGTGTCTTCCGGGCGGCTGTATGAGGAGAGGCCGCGGGCGGGAGCCGGCTCGAGGCCGCGTCGTCTCCTTCACGCCGGATCAGGTACCGGTCAAGTGTGTGGCGGCGCTTTCGGGGGATGCCAGTCGGTGCGGGGGATTTCGGGGTCCTCCTGGTCGTTTTGCCCATTAGCAGGGCATGCAGAAGCTGGATTGGGCCGCTAATTAAGCTGTGTGGAGCAGGAGCTCTGCAGGCGTGCGACCGCTCACATCGGTGGTTCGCTCCGCCCCCCCTTGCCTGCGTTTATTATCCCATGCAAGAAAGCAAATAAACAGCCTTGGCTTTAGGCATAACACAAAATAAACTCTGCTTGTCCAGCACTAACTAAACAGAAGACGGCCCTGTCTATACGCTACGACTCGCTGCAGTCGCACGAACATAACAGATTATATACAGTCCAGTATTTACCTTGGTCAGGTATATGGCTTCTCCTGAGGCTGCAGCCTTCCAGCTCACTCAGCTGCACCCAGCCTCACTCTGTCCATGGCTCTGCAAAACTTTATGGAGCTGCTGATGATCCAGCCTCAGCACCTGTGGCGTCTGATGCCAAACAATATCTGGAGTGGAGGAAGTGGAATGGACAGCCCCACTACCAAGCCTGCCATCCATTCCTAAAAACCAGGCCCAAACACACTTTATCAATACATCCCCAGCAACTACCTTTGCTGGAGATCACAACACATCCCTGGTTTTTCCATGTCTCAGATAGTGAGACATGAACTTCCCTCAGTCCTAGTAGGTGTAATAGCTGAATACAGGTGAAACATAGCGACCATCCAGGATTAACCCCTTCAGTGTCTCACAATAGATAGATAGATAGATAGATAGATAGATAGATAGATAGATAGATCGATAGATAGAGGTACAGTTTCTGGAAAAAAGCAGCTATGTTTTTCTAACCTTAGATAACACTTTTAATTTTTACATGGTTCTATATGTGAAAGGTAGTAGCTACTATAACTTTTCTCAATCCTTATTCACTAATGTAGTAGAATATAGCCTTTGTTATTCAGAAAACATTGTCATCTGCCAAGGTTCCCTATGGGTAACATAATCGGTTGGGGGCCCACTCAGACTCACTCGCCCCCCTAGGCTGAACCCCTAGCTACCCCCCTGATCGGGTGGTATTGTGGCTGGTAATATGGGCCATCAGGGGTGGACATTGTTTATACAATTGTGTTATTACAGTCATGCCGTCTATCATCCAACCATCCTGCTCCCTGACTGATAAACTCTAATAGAATGGATGCAATTCACTGCCCTTGATAGGATTATGGAGTTCACACTACGGAATCGGCGCAGAGATTCCATACGGCACCCCCGCATGGACTCACTGCAGAATCCTGCCTTCAATCTCTTTGAACGGGAGTGCTTACAGGCCCCTGCTTTCCGCGTCTCCCCGCTCAAGGAATTGACATGTCAATTCTATAAGTAGAGAGGAGCGGAGAGCGGAACGCATGAGCCCTCCCATTCAAACACATTGAAAGCAGGATTTGGCGCCAGGTCCGTGCGGGGGGTTTCCGCATGGAATCTCTTTGCTGATTCCGTAGTGTAAACGAGGCCTAACTGTAAGTTATATTATAGGCCTTGAGAGTTGTGCAATCTGATAATGTGGCCCTCGAGTCAGAAAACATAGTCCTCAGTTATGGTAACTTGCTAGACATCACTAAATGAAAGCCCAAACCATTTTCCATTGTGAAAAGTCCGATAGGCTCTCTAATTAATAACATTTTAATTTTCTCCTCTAAACAGCTAATATGCCAAATATGTTCAGACTCTTTCTTAGAACAGCAGAAATCAGGAGACAATACTACACTATTCCTGCAAGACAAAACATTAGGGCTCAGGTCCATCTGGATCCCCCACATGTATAACTAAGCAAAGAAGCGCATACAGTTGTAGATATGTTTATAAAAAAAAATTTTCTTTGCAAATATATTGGACACATTGAGAAAGAACAGTACTTTTAGATATTATGATGATTAGACAAATGTCTGTATGGTGGGACATCACATTTCAGGATCTCCGGGGACTAATACTAGCATTCCCACAAGGCAGTCATTTGTTCCACCTGTACAAAGTCTTGTGGGCATACCCCAAGACAATGCTGTAAATTACTGATATGTATCCTATAAGATAGATGCTAAGATGCCACTGCACCAAGGTGACCACAAGAGGGCACTGCAGCCAAACCTCTGAATTTATATATGAGTCAGGACCTAAGGAAAGGCAGAAGGTGGCTTAATAGGAAATAAATAGGAAATAATTAATTTATAGGATCATATTTTTTGCTTGGCCAAACAGGACAACTAATTATTAATGTGAAATGTAAAAATATATGAAATATCCATCTTTATGTACTGTTGCAAAAATGTGTTATTTTCCACTAGTTTTATCACATTATTTAAAGGTGCTGTCCAGGAACAGAAAAACACAGATAATTTTATTACAAAAAAAAAAAAAAAAAAAAAAGGATCACAGCTGTCCATATGTTTTCTTTGTATAACAAGAGCAGGTGTTCTGCTGTATTTGGAAGAAAGCTCATTTTTTATATTAATCCTGGGCAGTCCCTTTATTGGGGATCTCTGTACTTTTCCTTCATGAATTATTTCAATGTACGGATGAATGTGACCTAACTGCAGCCATATTCTTTTCCATATATAGTGAATATAGACTAAATGGTCACTTTAGAGACCACCAGCCATTTCAAAATTGGAGCTTTCCTTTATGGAATTTAGACTTGTGGCCCCGGAATAAAGTATAAAATCAAATGAGCAAGTTTTATTTTGATCAGCTTCACTGTGCATATATCTTAGAATCGATTAATCCAATCAATTAATTCAAGGAACTTCAAATGGGACCAGGTCATTGGAGCTAAGCTAGTGGGGTCAGGATTTCCTAAACTGCTATACTGGTGGGAGTTTCTCATATACTAATACATTAAGAATAACATGATTGAGGAAAAACATCCAGTCAAAGGGGATCCTGTGGATGTAAAGAACTAATTGACAATAGAGGGTCAGAGCAGGAAACTGCAGCTGAATACACTGCTGGTGCTCCAACAGGGTCACAAGCAGTGGTGGCATTAGTGAACTCCTATAGTCTAAGCATTGTAGTTAATGTAGTTAACCCTGCTGCACTAGTGATATAATTGACTCTTGGGATCGAACTACAGAGCTCAGCAAGTCTAGATAACACAGAATTCAGGGACACTAATAGGGTAGATACAGGTACAGAAATGGTAATACTGGAGCAAACATTTTTATAGTGTCCCTGACTTCGGACTTATCTAGACTTGCTGAGCTCTGTAGTTCGATCCCTAAAGTCCATTATGTTACTAGCGTGGCAGGGTTAACTACTTTATTGCATATCTTTTGTATATTGGTTTACAGGTACCAATCCCCTGGCCTGCAGCACATTAGTGACTAGCAATAGGTTGCTTCTCTTTGTGTGTTTTGGAAGCACTTCTTGTTCCCTATTATAGCCTCCTATAGTCTGCTTGGAGACAATGGCCCAGATCTAACAATCTGCCTAAAGCTCAAAACGGGTTTTGCCTATAGCAATCAATCAATGACAGTTCATGGTTCATTGTACCAGAGCTTATTAAGAAATTAAAGCTCAGCTGTGATTATGGGCAAAATCAGACAATTTTGGCTTTGGGCAGATTGATAAATCTGGGTCTATATGGATACAAGAGTGAAAGAAGTCGTTAGGTGTAGCTGCCGTTTAGGAAAATGTCAAAAGTTTTGATCGCCTCGGGTCTGAGTGTTCAATCAGGAGAATGAACAGGAAAGGACACGCTTGTAGGGCGGTCCGCTCCTGCTCTTTGTTAGAAGAAAAGAGTCGGGCTCATATTGTAAGTCTATGGAGCCCAACAGTTTTTTTCTGTACCTAGAGCGGGGAGATTGGTACGGGTCTGAACGCTCAGACCTGGGCCGATCAAAACTTTTCACATGTCTCTATGACATGTCAAAAGTTTTCCCAAATGACTAAATAATAAATTCAAACCAAGTATAAGTCTATCTCTATCATTACATCTTTAGGTCAATCTCCTGACCTCAATATCTTATTTACAGGAACTGGAGGCTTTTTGTCAAAAAGAATGGGCAGCTTTACCCTCTGAGAAAATAATAGAGCCTCATCCAAAACTAACACAATCATTTGGATATTTTTGGTTGTCATTATAATTTAAAGAGAAAATGCAGTAGTTTGACAATAAATGGCTTCACCCAACCACTAACCATGAGTGGAAGAAAAATTTTTGTTTTGTTTTTTTTGCTCCGGACTTACAAATGTCCCCGCAGTGCTGACGGTTTGCAGATTTATGTAGAGGTGCGCTGCCTCTACATAAATCCTGTGCACACCAGTGTGTGCGCACAGAGGGAAACCTACACCTGCTCAGAGCGGCAGTAGGTTTCCTTATAATTTTTCAGCAGGAAAAATGATATATTCAGCGGACCCAGAGTCTGCGCCCCCTGTTCTGCCAGGATACTGTATGTAAACATTTGTACATTGTACAACTGTAACATTTCTCATACAGTGGTGCATTAGTGTTGATGGTTACAGTTCTCAAACAAGGCTTAAAAGTTTGATGGTTACATTCACACTAGGTGACACAATTGCTTAAATGTTCAGAAAAGTACAGTGCTAACAGGAGAGTAAGGCTGCATTCACTCGTCCGTAGATTTTACATACAGTACCTATGGACATTGAATGCCTGTCCTGGATTGTTTCCCCGCCTGGCATGATGTATCAACATCATGCTGGCAGATGGGAAAATGTTTGAATCTCCGCGACACTGTAGTGACAGAGCTAGTTTTACTAGAAACTGATGACAACTGATGCAACAACTGATGATAAAAATGCATTAGTTGTCATCAGGCGTCCTATCCTTTTTCTCATAAACCATTAGTTGTTGGACACGACGGACAGAGGGACGCTGCAAGATACGTTCTTCTGTCCTATGTGTCCACTTCCAGAGCTTCTGTCAGTGAATCCCTATGTACAACAACAGTCCTGCAACAAAACAAAGTTAATGTATGTACTGAAGATTAGGGAGCATCAAAATATACTCACATTCTTGTTACTTGAGTTGAATTTGTTTTAAATACTTGAGTGCTTGACTCGAGTAATAAGCAGGTGCCCCCCATTTGGCAGAGCAGAGGAAGGTACCTGGTTAATCTGAAAGTGACAGTCTGGCCCCAAGGAGGTTAAGTGAATCCCCTAGGGGCCAGACTGTGCTGTGTTGGTGGGGAGGGCAGCAGGAAAATTATCACCCCTGTCTCCTATCTATCTTCACTGATTGGCTGAGCAGCAATAGTGCCTGTCCTAATGCATGACAATATCCTGCTGGCCTTAGAAGCAGCTGACTGACATTGTGTGCTCTTCTGTAGTCTATTATCTACAAGTACAACCTGATCCTGCTTTATCACTGACTCTCCCAGTGTAACTCCCCCTAGGACATATGATGCATGTGTGTTATTAGTACCTAAGTACATAACTTTACAGAGGCAGGAACACTTAAATAGGTTAGGAACGCAGAGGTCTGAACAGGGTAAGAGAGCAGGACAGGAACTATATATACAGGTGGGCGGCAAAGTAGCAGCCAATTAAAGATGCAATGGCCCTTCAAATTTCACCACGATTTGGGGACTTGCCCGCTGGCGACGAGGAGTAAAAGCAGGAACAGGGACAGGTAATAGAGACACTGTAGAGGCCGAGCTGCAGACGGACCTTCACCCTGAAGAGGTAACTGCAGCCTGTGGTACAGCATGGGTCGTTGCACATGTGTAACAATGCCATCATTTTTTTTTCTGATGGGAATACCTTATTAAATATGATTAAAAATATGAAAGATACAACTCTCTAGGGGTACAGTACAAATACTGTACTTGGCTATCTATGGCAGCTTCCATAAAGAATCAATGGATCTCAGAGATATCAGAGTTTGAATATGATGGGAAAACCACTTTAATCTGATCTCCCCTGTTGCAACCTAGCCCCCTCTCCATGCCAGTGTGGTGTCCAAGTAAGTACCACGGGAACTCCTACGTGGAGGCAAAATTAAAAAATACTCTTCACACAGACCAACAAATTCTTGAAATTCACTTGGTATAAACTGAATGGGGTTTTACTACTATTTTATCCAGTAACGAAGCAACAGGTAATGATCAATAAAACTGCTAAACTTTTAATAAAACTGCATGTGGTTTTAGCTAAATGGTTCAGACAATTCTGCACAACCACCATGTGTGAATGTATGCTTAGGATAGACTCCCCTCCTTTTATAGGGAACCAATCATGGTGATTTAGGGTTTCAAATTAGAATGATGATATGAAGCATGCGGCATGTAAACCGCTTGTTTGCTGCTGTCTCCATCTCCCAGAAAATTACGTTTTATTCCTCCCTACAATGTATGCAAATCAACACTAATTAGTCTTGTGGGCGGTGTCTTTGCCTTAACGAGTCACAGCTCCCAGACTGTAATCACTTCTCTCTGACTGTAATTACACCGCCCACATGACTAGTTAGGTCTGATTTGCATACATTGCAGGGAGGAATAAATTGTCATTTTTGGGGAGATGGAGACAGCGGCAAACAAGCAGTTTACATGGTAGGAAGCAGTGCAGCATGCTTCATATCATCATTATTCTAACTAATGCTGCGTTTACACAGAACTATTATTGTTCGAATTTTCGCAATAAAGATCGCATTTGAGCGATAATCGTTCCGTTTAAACACAGCAAACGATCAAGGGATGAGCGAAAAAATGTTCATTTTGATCATTCAAAATGTTCTTAAATCATCGTTTGCTAAAGATTTGCAGATCGTTTTGTGTAAACAGTCTTTCAAAGATTCACCCTATGTAAAAGATGGGCTTAAGCGATCTTAAAAACGATCGCATTAAAGATTTTTCTTACGACTTTTCTTACAAATTTTCTTACGATTTTTCTAACGATTAATTAGTCTAAACGCTGATCATTATAAAAACCAAATCGTTGCTTCAAAATCGTTAAACGATCGATTGCGCGAATTATCGCTCGGTGTAAACGCAGCATAAGAACCCTAAATCATCATGATTGGTTCCCTTTAATCTCACTCTTCTCCCACTCCTAAAATGTCTAATCTCTCTTAGTAGCTACATCTTTATATGAAGCAGTATTTGTATACACTAGGCAGGGTTTAGGCCTGACATGGTCAGCATCAGCTACTACTGTAAGAGTTCTGCCGGTGCAGATTGGGTTTTCATTATTTTGCATACCCACTAATACTTGCTGCTGTAACCAGTGTCCGCAGCTTGTGTAAGCAATCACTAAACATGCTTTATTGCCTAGAATATACTTTTTAATTTCGTCCTATGAATCAAGTTTCCAAGATGTATGATTGTAATTTTATAGCACTGGCATACGGTATATCTGAAATAACAGGATATGCAATTCCCATGGAAGCTACAGAACTCTCAGATTCATAAAAAACTTGTGACTTTACATGTATTAAATGTATCCATTGAAGGTGGCTCTAATACATCACTGCGTGTCAGACAGGAGTTGTTGTGACCTGATGCATATTCGGAATATTTGCTCCGACCTCGCTGGTGACATTTCCATCAGGGATTTCTCATTGACCCATGACTCTTGTTGCTCAGTAACCTGCTAGAAGTAATAGACATGAAACCTGAGATGCTGATAATTCACAAATACATCCAGACTAGCCTCACAATGAAGGTGAATCTATCCCCCAAATGTGCTACGGCTTAACATAATGTCAATAATATTCTTCACAAGGATAATGGCAGGGTGACTGCTTACCCTTCATCTCATTGTGGAGGAGATGCTTTACAATATACAGTTAGTGCCATATCTTATATCCTACTGTACCAATAAACAATGCTGCATACAGGAAACCTCAGGGTGATTGCACAATGTTAGAGGGAAGTCAGATTTCTATTTTAAGGAAATAAAATCAGACTTATTGCTTCTAGACACTAAGGGATCATGTATAATACCTGTCATTCATGTCATGCATCCTACTTCTGCTACACAATGGGGGAGATTTATTAAACATGGTGTAAAGTGAAACTCACTCAGTTGCCCCTAGCAACCAGATTCCACCTTTCATTTTCCAAAGAGTCTGTGAGGAATAAAAAAGTGGAATCTGATTGGTTGCTAGGGGCAACTGAGCCAGTTTCAATTTACACCATGTTTGATAAATCTCCCCCAATGTCTCTAAAGAGCAGACAATTCTTAACAAGGTGCACAGCACCTACTACACAGATATACTGTCCATACCAGGCCTGTAGTATATGCAATGGTGGGCATATCTAGTGGGATGATAAACATGACGCCATATTATGAATGACTAGAAATGCTGCCTATAGAAAGAAAAACAGGAGCTTTAGGTAAAGAAATCTCTGCAATTGAATTCATTCCATACATCTGATTGGGTTTGTTTCTGCAATGTTGGTATAGATTTCTGCAAACCCCATCTATCTTCTAGAACACACTGTACCTTTTTGACTTGAATGGTTCAAATATATCAGGGAACAGTATATACAGTTACTAAACCGATTGATAAATGCTCTCCTCAGTGTACTAATCTAATCATTAACTACGCCAGCAACCATATTGTACAAAGTACATAGAAATGCTGAGGAGGGTGCCTCAGACAACCCAGTCCCTGTGGTCTATGAAGCCATCAATGCTATGTTCTATACCACCGTTACAAAATTGCTTAAAGGAAAAGTAACACCAGGACCTCAGAAACAAACCCCGTACAACCTACTGTTATAGTGCTTTAGGGCTATTGATGCTGATTAAAATGTTACCTTACTTATCCGGGAACCGAGATGTGTTTTGGGACATATTTACTAATAAATATTCATCTCACTGCACTGCTGTGATGTAGAAGCTTTCTATTTTCAGTGGGCCGGTGGTACAGAAGCTGGTCGTTGTTACAATCTTATTTCTCCTTTAACAAAAGAAAGGATATGCAAAATAGCTCTCACACCTCTTGAGCAAAGAGATGTCCCTTCACGTCAAGTCTCACTCTAGGAGTCTTAGAACATTGACTGGAGATTTTATGCCAAGCCAAACAATCTCTCCAAAAGGAAAGACTTTCCATCTGCATACAGCTGTTTTGGGGTTGTTGCCCCTCATCAATGCAGAGCAGGGTGTTGGCTTGCTAGTGAGAGGTCTATCAACATCAAAAGGGTACTAACTCTCCTTAAGGTCCGTCATAAAGAACTCTAGAGATTTACAGACCATTGCTGCTCTACTGGGAATTCTGGGAAAAAAAGGAAATGCAAAATAGCTCTCACACCTCTTGAGCAAAGAGATGTCCCTTCAAGTCAAGTGTCACTCAATCTAGGATTCTAAGGGCCCTATTCCACGGAGCCATTATCGGCCGAATCGGCCGATTATCGCTCCGTGGAATAGAGACAACAATCAGCCGACCGCATACCGCTACGTGGAATAGCGGTATGCGGCCAGCAACTGACGATATACATTACCTATGCATGGTGCAGGGCTCCTCTTCTTATGCTTCTCCCGAGTCCCGCATGCTCCTCCAGCGGCAGGGCGGCCTGTCTCAGCTCAGGCTGCTCAGCCAATCACTCAGGCCGCTCAGCCAATTACTGGCCGCGGCGGTCCCAGCCAGTGATTGGCTGAGTGGCCTGTCAGCCTAGACAGGCCACCCTGACGCTGGAGGAGCGCGCACGACCCGGGAGAAACAGGGAAAAAAGGAGCCCTGCACCATGCATAGGTAATGTACACTAGTTAAACTAGGGCTGCAAGGACATCAGTAACGATGTCCCTGCAGCCCTTGTTTAACGATAATCGGCGTGGAATAGGCCCAGTAAATGAGCGTCGATCTAGCAGATCAGCGCTCATTTATCGGGCCCCATCGGCCCGTGGAATACCACCCTAAGAACATTGACTGGAGAGTTAGTACCCCTTTGACCCACTTCAGCAAACTTCTCACTTGACTTGAAGGGACATCACTTTGCTCAAGAGACGTGGGAGCTATTTTGTTTATCCTTTCTTCTCAGAATTCTTAGTGGAGCAGCAATGGTCTGTAAGTCTCCACACGTCATAATGATGAACTCTCCTTAAAGGAGTTGTCCGGGATTTTTCAATAAACTAGCATTGCATTGACCTCTCTGGGTGTTGCATATTCTACGTACACTTACTGTGTTCTCAGACTTAGTCATATGAGCGCTTACTGTGTTCTCAGACCTGCCTGTGTTTTCTTTACTTCCTGTGATGTCACGTTCCCGTTCTGTTTCCTCTTCCTGTCAGTGAGGGAATAGTGAGTCATCAGGTGGGCGGGGTTATGCATCCACATTTCTTTAGCCCAACCCATGTAGGAGGAGCTAACATCTGAGCCTGGAAGAAACTGCAGCAGTGAGGTCAGCATGACAGACTACAATCTCTGTACAGCACTGCAGCATAGGTTGGAGCTATATAAATAAATGAACTATGTGATTTATCAAAACTTGTGCAGAGGAGCAGGGAAACAGTCGCCCATAGCAACCAGTCAGATTCTAGGTTTCATTGTTCAAGGCCTTTTTAAAAATAAAAGAAGCAATCTGATTGGTTGCTATGGGCAACTGCTCCACTGTTCTTCTACACAGGCTTTAGTAAATCTCCCCCCATATTGATATTATTGTACAGTGTTAGGGCAGAGCTGCTGCTGTGTGTAATATGGAGAGGAGAGTTGCTTCTTCACCTCATGGCAGTCACCATTCTATATATGTATTGCTGAGGTAAATTATTACAGAATCCTGGCTCAACCCCACCCATTTGCAGAAGTGCTGCTGTAGTGTATATGTAATACAGGACTACAACTCCTAACATGTACATGTGCGCTGGGGTTTGTAGTCCTACGAGAGATAAAAGAGTAAAAAAACTAGTTGATTTGATAACAAACCATGCTGCTCAAAGGACACTTGTAGTAATACAGACATTTCCTGCCTATATGTGAGGAGCTATATTCAGAGAGGAGGGGATGGAGCTATAGGCGTGCAGAGCTGTGATGTCACTGCTGACCCCTGTGACCTGGAAGTTCTTTATGTAAACAAACACAAATCCAAAAAGCAGCAATAGAGGAGGATGCCCAGGGACACAGAGGTGAGAAAAGGTTAAAGAAAACCACTAAGGGAAAGAAACAGATTACAAATTATTCACATTCTCATTAAGAAAAAAATGTTGGACAACCTCTTTAAGGAGAGTTAGTACCCTTTGATCCTTTAACGAATGGAATTGTTTTATGACCATTGTATGGTTTTATTATTTAGGCACTATACATTGTTAGTTACATTAGCACTGGCACTTAGACACAGATATTTAAAAGAAGCAGCAATCCTTAATGTGTAGTGAATAACCTAACAGTAGTTTATTCGCCCATTAATCACACCAGCACTTTGATTTCGCACTTTTGATTTTTAACATATGCTCACCTCCTTAATTGCGAAATCGTCATATCATCATTTCTGGAAAAACTGTACAACACTACTTTACCTTTGCGTGCTTTACATTACATACAAAATAAAGTTATTTTCTCACAGACAGAAAAAACAGGAATCACAGACCTTCAGGGGCGCTATATTGTGTTTGCAGGGTCCATACACATAGATTAGTCATGTTGCTACAGCTGGAGCCTCATTGCCTTAAGTCAACTTTCTTGACTTTTTTGTAATGTCAGGGAGATTATTGCCCTTTTTTATGCTGCGTTTACACGGAACAATAATTCGTCCGATCGTACGATTAACGATTTCGAAGTAACAATTTTTTTTATAACGATCAGCGTTTAGACGGAAAGATATATCGCAGGGAAAAATCGTTTTGCGATCGCTTAAGCCTATCTCCCACATAAGTAAAATCGGTGAACGACTGTTTACAGGGAGCGATCTGCAAATTTTTTGTGAACGACGAACAACGATTTAAGAACATGTTCAAATTTTCTCACTCGTCGTTCGATCGTTCGTTGCGTTTACACGTACGATTATCGTTCGAATTTGATCGTTATCATGCAAATTCGCATGATAATCGTTACATGTAAATGCAGCATTAGGAACACTCGACTATATAGCAAGTTGACCGACACTTGTCAAAAGGGCTATATGCACAGCCAAACTGTTAGGGGTGAATGGCCACAGGAATAAGTATTCCAATGACTGTTCACTTCTGTTCTTGTCAGCAGCACATCCACCATTTACTTTGCTGCCAACAATAGATGATTCTTAAGACTGCATTAGAGAGATGATCACCTGATGCATGAACATACTGTTGGCTGGCCACAGGGCTTTTTACATAGGGCAGTGAGTAGTCACCAACAAATGTTTCTATGCACATTGAATCGATGATCGCCCCGTGTAAAAGAGCAAAGAGCACTTTTTAGCACAAGGCGGAGAGGATTTCTTTCTGTAGTGACCTTTTCATTGTATTTTCTTTAAAATAGATTTTGCATAGAAAACAAATAATTCAATCCAATAATTCATTTATGGTATTAAAAAAAAGGATCCAGGTCAGCATTCACAATGTTCTTTTACATACCCTTTAGATACCTAGCATTTCTCCTGATGTGAGATCTAGAAGAAGCCTAGCTAGCAGAATTCACAGCACTTAGATGGAAAGCTGCATTAAATTGACCTTTTAGGGTGAATAAGGTTGTAGTGCACAACTACTCTGTAAATATTATACTGCCTATACCTATAAAAGTGAGAGTAATCAATTCTGAAATTTAGTTCACCCCCAAATTATATGTATCCTCTATGTCTAAGCGACAAGTCCATTCCAAGTAGATTGTAAAACCTGATGATATACAGTTATTTCTGCAATACATGTACACTGTACTAGCATCTTACACATCATTTCATGGAGCGCATTTCAGGCATAAGCCCCAGGAATGAGCAGTAAGACTTGAGAAAACAAATCACTATCCCTGTATATCACATTTCCAATACAATACCTTGTAATGAAAACAACATGAAAAGCTCATCTCCACATGGCAGAATGAATAGCATGACAGCCAATGTCACACATGCCTAGGATTTTATTTTGGGATTCATTATAACATGCCAACAAATACATGTAATAAAATGCATTATTGAAAAAAATAGCACTATTGTCTAAAACTAGAACCCATATGAAATACAGAGAAGATTGAACATATGAAGTAACATTGTATGATCACGGAAAGGCAATATAGTCACTCAAAAAAATGCATGAATTATGATAGTAACCAAATGAGCTTAAATGGATGAGTGGCTGTCATTAGCATGTGTCATTAATACACCAAAGTCTGTTAGCAGTCTCTATGTCTCTAGTCTCTGGGATACCTTTGGGGTTTTATACTGTAGAAACATAGAAGATTTTTGGCAGAAAAAGCCCCCCTGGTCCGTCTAGTCTGCCCTTATATTATTTCACCTCTATTTATCTTGTTATAGATATATGTTTATCATATGATGGTTTACATTCAGTTATCGTAGATTCACCTACCACATCTGATGGAAGTTTGTTCCAAGTATCTACCACTCTTTCAGTAAAGTCATATTGTCTCATATTGTCTGTTACTCATATTTTCTGTTACTTCTCATCTTTCCCCCAACTATCCTCACTTTGCCCCCTTGTGTTTATTTTCTTACTATAACATTTAGTCCTTAAACATATTGAAGTCCTCCTTATTTAGTCCTTAAACATATTTAAAAATTTTGATCATGCTTCAAATCTGCAACATCAAATCTGCTACATGTGATCCTGTAGGTGTAAATGGACCCTAAAAGTGTAGTTCACATTCCAAACAACATGTTTTGGCTCCTACACTCTCATGGAGCCTTCATCAGGGATACCTGAAGAATCTATGTGCATGTAGGAGATGAAACGCTTTGTTTCTTTTTAATAAATATTGCCGTTTTTGACACCCACTTTTACAGCCTGTTCTCACTAAGCGGCATTAAGGTGTTTTCTTTGTTTTTTATGAAGAGGTATCATTTTTTCCTGCGCGCCTGGTCCTGGTTGGCATTTCTTGTGCATTTGTACACACCGGAATTCACACTGGTGATGGTCTGAGAGCAGCACCCATCCCTCCATATATACGCTGTATAGAGTTTTGCCTATGGGTTTGCAGACAGGTGAGTTAAATCACACAGTTGGCAGTGGCTAAAAAAAGGAAAAATGCAACTGTTTTCTTAAATCAAGCCCTTAAACAATTATACTAATGGAAAAATAAAAATCTTATGAGTCTCAGAATACAGTCATGAGAACACAAAAAATAAATAAAAAATTAAAATTTTTAACAACCAAAAAAGCAGCATCCTTATGTATGTAGAAATTATGGAAGGATATAAAATATCTATGCTAACTAAAATTTATAACTTTATATTATTTAAATCCATCAATATCAGCAGGAGTGTAACCAAGTCACCAAAATTTGGAATAAAGCCCGCTATACTCTGATCACCTTTAGCAGCAAGTTGGTTTGGAATATAAAATGTGTAGGATTATTTTGGTCTTGAATCAGTGCCAGCATCTATTCCCACTACACACAGTACAGGAGTAATACACAGGGAGATATTACAGTACTAATGTCAAGGGTCTGGGGATAGATTAAAATGAAAACGTTTCAATGTGCCATGATTTTATATAATCCCATAATCACTATATATATGATCCTTAATGAATATATCAGATATGCTTTTTGTTTGAAACAGCTTAATGCAACATTATGCCTCCTCCATAAACCTACATTTCCTGTGTGGTTGACAAAGGAAGTTTGAAGGCCTGCTGAAGAAGGTAAAATTCAGGAAGTCGTTCATATGAGACATTGCTATGCAACAATATATTGCGCACTTATAATACACCAAATATGGCTAGAGATCAAATGTATCCAATCATGTTTTGTCAAATATATCCGTGTGACTTAATAACCACACCTTTTGTCATCGCATATAAGAAGAATGTGAAACTTATTAAACTAGGAAGTACCCACTATTTGTGTCCAGAGTATCTGTATCGAGCTTCTTCTGATGCAGGGTTCTGGGGGCGGCCCGGTACTACTTCTTAGAATTAATCAGGACAGAGACAGTTAATTGAAGCAAGGTGGACTAAAAATAGGACTACCACCTTGACACTAATATAATGCAGACAGTGATATCACAACATAGAAAATGTACAGATGCTGTACGCCACATTCATGGTGTCAGCCAGTCAGTGGCTAAGGCCGGACGTAGCTGTAGCCCTGATTGGCCATCGCTCATGCTGACCCTTAATCCCAGATATATGATGCAGTGGGTATAGGGGCTCTGTAAGAAAAGAGGCAAGGGAGCAAAGGAGGTGAGCCTTTTTGTTATTATTTTTTATTTCCCATGTGCCCTGACCATGTGCATCGTGGTCTTCTACACCATTTATATAACATGCAATTATAATGCACTTCTTTTGAGCATGGCACATTTAAAGTGTACCTGTCATGCTGACCCGATGCCGGAACAGCAGCGAGTTCCTCTGTTAAAGCAGAATTTCGGTCTCCTTGGATCCAATAGGGGATGTGTTCATTGTGGCCTCAATGCTTGTTGGTATCCAAGGAGACCCGAACTTATAGTTCATTATTTCATGTATGCAGAAAAAAAATCACCAAACTTGTTATGCTGCTATAGACATATTCAGGATATATGGATTCTATAGACTACAATTCAGTTTTGTGGTCTTGACTAGACTGGGTTATGAGCTCCACTAGTTGTAACCTTTAACCTTCACAATTAAGTTTGGATTTTGCAGCAATAAGATTCCAGAGCAAAAGTCCCCAGAATAACGTAATGTAGGATTTAAAATCAGGATCAGAATCAGCAATAACAAGAGCCAGGAAAAGGTGTCAATCTGGATCAGCAGGCAAGGCATTAGAAACCTTTAAAATAGCCGCCTTGTGAACCATACTTCTCAGGAACATGAGGGGTATTAATCAAGGGTTTAAGAATTATGTTTTGTGTAAACTTACAGTTTCTTTACAGATCCCAACAAATGCGGAAAGAAGTTTCCCATGTGTAATATTATAGGCCAGTAAGGATTATTTACATACTGTGACTTTTTTTTTTAAAAACATCTACAATTTTTGTAACATGACTTTAACTTGGAGCACACTTATAGTCAAGAGGGATATTCAAGCTCTTGTTGCTTTAGGCCAACAAGATTCTGTTATGTGTGAAACCTTAATAAGCACAGAGGGGAAAATTTATCAAGACTGGCATACGCCTTTGACTGAATCTGGCAATTCTGAGGCTGCTCTGAGTAGCTTTTTGCCATGGCTGTAGATATTTCTTAAGATTTACTCATGCTTGATGGTGTAAATCATGGTAAATCAGGTGTGGGAGGAGGCCACACTGACACCCATAAGACAAACAGGGTATATGGTGCAAAATATTGCTGATTTTTGTGCAAACCAGCTGATTTTCATAAAAATCTGGGACTTTTTGCCAATGTACCCAGGGCGCTGAATTGATAAATCTTCCAGTAAAGCTTATTTAAAGTGTCACTGTCATATTGAAAAACTTTTGACATGTCATAGAGACATGTCAAAAGTTTTGATTAATCTAGGTATGAGTGTTCATACCCATACCAGTCATAAGAACGAGCGGGAAGAAGACCACACCTCACTCTGTGTCACGTGATATCAGTCGGGCTCCATAGATTTACATAGGAAATCAGATGAAGGACAACTAATCACGTGACACAGAGCTAGGAGAGGATCCCACTTAGTGTGCTCTTCTCCTGGCTCGTTCTCATGATCAGTACAGGTCTGAACACTCATGTCTCTATGACGTGTCAAAAGTTTTCCAAAGCGAAAGGGACACTTTAATTAACATATACTTAGATATAACAAATACACTGAATATTGTGTAACGTCTTGATAAATTTGCCCCTCTGCTGCCACCAATAACCCTGGCCCTAGCACAACTAGTGCTACTGCATGCAGTGGTAGTAATACTGAGTCTCTCCTGGTGTCTATTCAGCTCCTCCCTCTCTCCATAGACAATGCTTCACCCTCTGATACCCCAGGATGTATTGCTTTCCCTCAGCTGTTCATCACAGTCCTCCCACTCCTGACAATCTTGAGAGTTACCTGCCCAAAGCTGTTGTAGAACATCTCATTTCACCACAGAGTATTGCACATTCAGTGAGGTTTCAGCACCTGCTGCTTTAATTAGAACAATAAAGCAACATGTTGTAATCACCCCTTAGGGTAGCTTCACACGTACAGGATCCGCAGCGGATTTCAAGCTGCGAGTTCTGTATCCAAATCTGCCGTGATCCTGTTTTCTGTCATTTTCTATGGGTTTACATATTCGCAGCGGATTTTTCAGTCTGCTGCCAGTATCTAAAGCCTGTTCCCACTTAACCCAGAGCTGCCCAGCTAATACATTACCTGGCTGTGCTCCTGCTTCCTTCTCAGGCTCCCCTGCCCCACTGCAGCTACTTATTGGCTGAGCGGGACACCAGGGAGCCGGGAGCCTGAGAAGCAAGCAGGAGTGTGGCCAGGTAACATATTCACCAGTCAGCGGTATGTTAAGTTGGGAAGGGACTTTAAATATTAGCAGAGGAATGAAAAATGCGATGTGAGTATGTAGACCCACAGAAAAGGACACGACACAGGATTGCAGTGGATTTCACTGCAGAACTTGCACCACTAAATCCGCTGTGATATGATACGTGTGAGGGCACCTTTAGGGAGAGTGAGGTGTGATTACAACATGCTGCCTTGTGCTCAATAAAGCAGCAGGTGCTGTATCCTCACTGATTCTGCAAAAGCCTGCAGTGAGATTAGATGTTCTGCAAAAGCTTTGGACACGAAACTGGCGGAGGGGAGTAGGCAGGGTGGGAGCATTGGGATCAAGAGCTGAGAAAAAGCAGTGCATTCTGGGTCTTGTAGTAACTGCCTAACTAGGAAGGACAACCATGAAATACAAAACTAAGACCCCAAAAACAAATGGATTTTTGGCAGCTTTAGAACCGGGGTAGCCAAGTAAGCAATACTACATGCTTCTGCAGCATGTTTATTTTTTTTACTGAATGTCGGAGTACCCCTTTAAGGTCAGCCAGAACTTTAAGGTCAGAATTTTGAACCAGCAAGGTACCATCATCAGACAGACAGATAAATGTCTATAGAGAACATCTTACCTACTTCCCGTTGACCACTACAATTATAAATCATAGATACCTAGATGCTATTGATTGCACTGGTCACTGATTGTGTCCACCATAAAGTGATGTGTCAATTGTGTCAAAGCAATGCTATTATGGCCCGAAAATTATAGTTTGAGGTGTTAACTGCATACAACTTCAACCTACTGTATGGGCAACAGTTTATGTTTACCTGATTGTTATCAGTAGCTTCCATGTGACATTTCACAATGTAATATTTCTTCTGAAACATCTGGATCACTCAATAGTTATCTACAAGCCATGACTTCTTTCAGACATTCTGTCTTTTTGCCACATACTGTAGTTTTAACTCTTACTGTAGAGTGCAATGTGATCCTGTCAACTGTCCTATGAAATTCTCAGTTATACAGCTACAGTCACATTGAGGATGGGAGCTGTGAAGTCATATTTGAAGAGATCTCCATATGATGGAGACATTTTCCTCCCCAGTCATTGACATCCTGTTTTTGTAAAACGCAGCCCTGGACAATTTGTGGCAGAAGCAAAATCACCTTTTACTACCTCAATTCTATATATTTCATTTATCTTTTTTATTTCAAGATAAAAGTAGCATTTCATTTTACAATCAAAGATGTTAAATGAAAATAGCAGTCCCTTTGCACACCTTTATAGAGATTCAATTTAAAGGATGTGTACAAGTGCTAGTGCATATGCCTCAAAAGAATAAGAACTCCTTAGAGAAACTGTATTACACCCAAAAATAGTCTGTAAAATTGAATAAGAATAAAACAAAGCACATTGCAAATACAGTAGATAAAAGGTAAATGTAACCTTTATCTTGGTCTAAAAGGTAAAAAAAAAATAATAATAATTGGTACAATTTACAGAAAAATGGTGCAGACAAAGTAAGGTTTGACAAAATAACAAAAGGTGCAATTAAGCAGATCAGGATTAGAACAAATTAGGAAGGTGGCTAATAAGAGAACGACATAAACAATGATCTTGAATCTAATTACAGCAATTTATGTACTAAAGCCATTGTATCCAGTTCAATAAAAATGAATACCTAAAGTTACGCTCTAAGATTTTTTTTTGATATTCCAAACAAATGTTTTTAAATGGTAAAATCACTAAATCTTAAAAAGAAAGTTTTGTCAAATACAGGCAGTAGTGGGCAGGGCACCATGAACATTGTGTGACACTTAAATTACTTGTTTTCTTGTTGTCATGGTACAAAGTGGGAATTTTTTTTGTTATAGTTTTCTGCTTGATCTCCTATATCAGAGGGAAATAATAACATAAAAAATTAAAATAGCACATATGAAATATACTATAAGGCTAGATTGACACACACAGTAAAATTAAAGCTAAATACAACCATAATTTTGAGTGAAAATAAAACAAAGTCGTGTTCAAAACAGATGAAAAATAATTATATTTTGCAAAAGCAGGGGGAAAATAATGAGCATGTTCATTATTTTCATGGTTAATTGTGGCTGATATTCTATATGGTGTGTGCACTGAAATGAACAGGCTGCGCTATAATTTACATTGTACCCTACCATGGATGGCATGTAAGGTGGTAAAAGGAGGTTATTGATGCACTGGGTTCACAACGTGCTATGTTTAGCATATAAGAAAGAAGGGGTTTACACAGGCCTGGGCTAAGCAGTGATATACTGCTACTGATGACTAAAGAGAAGGGGAGGGGATCAATATTTGAAGATAAAGAATTTACCCAGGGGATAGCTGGCCATGACCTTATGTGAGGTTAGAGATAAGATCAAAGCCTTCATTTACCTTTCAGACACAGCATGAAGGAGGCAAACACACACACACACACACACACACACACACATTACAAGTACACAGCCTAGGTTTTCCCTTCTACATAGTAACTACTAACAGGCAGTGACCAACATCTTGCACCCCCCCCCCCCCACTAAATTTTGAAGTTAATTATACCCCCTTAAGTTTAGTTTTTCCTCCTCGTATTTATAAAGCCAAATTGCTTGCATTTATTTCACCTATGCACCCACTGGAGCCCTTATTTTGTGTGACACCAATTGTACTTTGCAATGACAGACTTAATTTTTATTTAACATATGCTGCGTAACCGAAAAAAATATATATTTGTGTGGTAAAATTAAAAAAAAAAACACAATTTTTTTTTAATTTAGGGGGGGTTTCGGGTTTACGGCATTTGCTCAATGGTAAAACTGACACATTATCTATGTTCCTGAAGTCAGTACAATTACAACAATAGGCAACTTATTTATTTGTTTGCTTTAAAAAAATCAAAACCTATTGCTTCTCAGCCTTTTGGCTAAGATCAAGTGTAGTATTTGTTCTCATCTGTTTAATATCTGATACGTCCCCTATCTGGGGGACCATATATTAAAATGATTTTTAGAACAGGGAGATGGAAAAAGAGCTTGCTCTGTCCTTTTCATTAACCTGGTATTGCAGTGCTTCCAGGTTCAGTGCATCAAAAAAAATAATAAATCAAAACCTTTAAAAAAATAAATTAAAAAAACACGCACTTTGCTCTATTACCATCCTTATAATGCTTTTAATTTTTTGGTCTACGGGCCATTTGTGGTCACTTGTATTGATAGTTTGCTTGCTTATATGCACCTTTTTGATCACTTTATTATTTATAATTTTTCCAGATGTGACTTGACCAAAAATCAGCAATTTTGCACTTTGCCATTTTTTTGCACTTATACCATTTACCGTGCAAGATCAGGAATGCCATAAAATAATTGTTCAGGTGATTCTGTACACGGTCCACAGCTGCTGATAGAACCAGGGAGCTGCAAAGTTTAGAATAAGGTCACAGCTTGACCCCTTTCTGAACCTTCTTAGTGGTGCCATATTGAACACTTATATCATGGGTCGTGAAGGGTTTAAAGGGTTTTTGTGGACAAAAGGTTTCTTTTTATTTTTTATTTTATTTTTAGTCTGGGCACTTCTGCTGCTGTTATTCCTATGATGTCCACAGTTCTCAGCTTTTTCTTGCTATCCATGCCATTTTGTTCATGGAGGAAATGCACCAACAAAAAGGGGATTTTATTCTAAAACTTTAAACTGTTTTTGCTTTTTTTTTTTGGAAATATGATCCTCTAGTCACACATATTGCTGTATCTCATGACTAGAGATTTTGCTCATGAGTAGCAAATTAAGGGTGCGTTCACACCTACACGATCCGCAGCAGATCTGCAGCAGATTTGATGGTGCAGATTAGATGCTGTGTACAGTTATTTAGATGAAATCTGCTCCGGATCTGCTGCGGATCCGCAGCAGATCCGGTATGTGTGAACGTACCCTTACAGTACAAATGAAGCAAACTGCTTCATTAGCTCGGCAATCTGCTTATTAACCTGCTGCCTTTGGAGTCCCTGCTGCTCGGCCCCGATGCCTAGAAAAGCTGGATCAAGTCCTGGAAGAAGTTTCCCAGGACTGGAGCCAGCTTTTCCAGGCACCTGGGGTGGAGCGACACGGAGCGGCATGGACTTCAAAAGCAGCAGGCTGATAAACAGATTGCCGAGCTAATGAAGCGCTTCGCTTTGTTTGTACTGTAAATTTGTCCATCTCTACTCATGACTATCAGGGCTTACTAGGTATCTATACATGGCAGGCCTCAGACTGTCATAGCAGTTTATTGGCACCGTGTGATTATTATGTATGTGTTCCAAACAGGTGACTGGGAGTGCTCTTTCTCTGTCTGTCCACTTAGATGCCATCATCATTAACTGCAGCATTTAGGGGGTTAAACAGAGGAAATAATCTTTAAACAATTACTCATCTGTTCATTTTGATCTCCATCAGGAAAGAAGATGTTTACTGCTTACGTTATAGGTTTGACTTCTTTCAGCTTTATAAAATATGTTATTTTTATTTGAGCACTGTATTCCAGTATGGATGAGATACATTTCTGGAGTGTGTGAACCACATTGTGAGCTGTATACAAACTGTCATTTTCTCTGCACCAAGGAAATAACTCCTTTAGTGCAATTTCCTCTTATTTACCTAATGGTTTATAAGAGGGAAGAGTGATGAGTCCCTAAGTGATATTAAACTGAGTTTGGTTCTCCATTATTTTCTTGAGCAGCTGTGGTAACTGAATAATGAAACACTCAGACAGAACTCCGATTTTCGGAAAAGATGACATTAGACAAGTCATACATGGGGTCACTTTGAGTCGTCATACAAAGTGTTAGTTGACTAAGTAGATTATCCATTTGCAATTTCAAAACAAAAAGGTTAAGTAAAATGGAAGATTTTTTTTCTTTTATTTGCGACAAGACTTTTTTCTTCTGTCTGCTGAGCTTATTAACTTTTACGTGGGAAATGTCACCCTTAAAATGCTCTTAGTCCATAATAAAGCTGTACAAAAAGGAGGAAAAAAAATATTTTGATCCTGGAAACAAACCCTCTACTGTACAGTATGTCACCTGTAGTCAGTAAGGGATTCATTGGAAGAAGAAACTACACCCTTCAGAGGCAGCATATAAGATACTATAGGGATATATATTACCTAAAATATTTAAGGGGTTGTAATCCTGGACAACAACTTAATAAATTGAAGAAATCAATTAATCACAGCAGCTCCAGTGTTCAGTGATCGGCTGTTATTGCCTGGGAAGGCTCCTTGTATTCACTTATTTACGCGCAGCAGACGGCACCGAGGGTAAAGATAATACTATATCACCCTCATGTTGGGTCTCCAGGTGTAGCCACAGTTGCTACTCCTCCTCTGGCTCATAAAAGGGAGTCCACTATAACATCTATATGCCCTCATAAAATTTGAGTCTTTTGATGCAAATCTTCAACCAAAAACAGGGGAAGACTTAACCCCTTAATGACAAAGGGTATACATTTATGCCCTTGGGGGGAGATTTATCAAAGGGTGTAAAATTTAGACTGGTGCAAACTACCCACAGCAACCAATCACAGCTCAGCTTTAGGCAGTGCTGAAAGGAAAGCTGAGCTGTGATTGGTTGCTGTGGGCAGTTTGCACCAGTCTAAATTTTACACCCTTTGATAAATCTCCCCCTTGGTGTTTGGGCTTTCACACATTTGGTTGTAAATATACACCCCCCGGGGTATGGAACTATGAAGCAAGGAGCTGGAGCTTGCTTCATAGCAGGTAAGGACCAGTTGCTATCAGCATCCCAGTCCTCACCATTAATGACAGCCAATCGGGATTGAGTGGCAGTCCGCTATTAACCCTATTAGTGTCGCGGCATTTAACTGACAGTGCACTCCTATTACTGTCCAATCAGGAGCTCCGCAGTGTGACTGCAGGGGTCACAATCGTTTAACTGACTGTTGGAGGTCTTAGGCTGCGTTTGCACAGAGAGATTTATCTGACAGATGTTTGAAGCCAAAGCCAGAAACAGACTATAAACAGAGAACAGGTCATAAAGGAAAGAAGAGGTTTTCTCCTCTTCTAAAATTCATTCCTGGCTTTGGCTTCAAAAATCTGTCAGATAAATCTGTGCGTTTAATACTTACATCTGTGCAGTCGGCATGGCAATCTCCACACAGAGTCTGCCAAAGGTGTGTAATTGTCCCATATATATACCCTTATATAAACCAAGCAGGGGCAGATTAAGGGTACGATGGGCCCAGGGCGGTTCAGAAATTGTTGGCCCCTCGCTAACCACCCCCCATTCCAATAACCACGCCCCAACTAACCCTATTTTTTACTATGTTATTACTTATGGAAAGTTAGACAAATTCCTAATGTACATTAATTATGGGAAATGCACATATAGGGCTTTTTCCCTTAATTTAGTAGATCATGAAGTCTTCAAATTCTCTCAAAATTCATGACGTCACGAATCAGGTTGTAATTCCTATAGAGGGTCCAACAGGGGGCGCACTATATATAGAATTCAATGAGTGCCATCTGTGGAATTTGTGGCTGTATATGTAAAACATCTTTCTGCACACATATATACTGTACTACGTCCCCATCATCTGCTCATAGTATGAGCAGATGATGGGGGAGTAGTACCAGGGCCATCCCTATCACCAATCTGGCTCCCACACTGTTGCCACATATGCTCTGTACTACTCCCCCATCATCTGCTCATAGTATGAGCAGATGATGGGGAAATAGTACCAGGGCTATCCCCATCACAGCCGCCGATGCCGCCCCTGCACTGTAGTTCACTTGATGCTGGAGCAGCATTCTGGAGCTCCAGGAAGGAGGAAGTAGGCCGCAGGGGGAATAGTGATCCACAGCTCCAGAATGCTGCTCCAGGATCAAGTGAATTACAGTGCAGGGGCAGCATCGACAGCGGTGGCGGTGATGGGGATAACCCTGGTACTACTTCCCCATCATCTGCTCATACTATGAGCAGATGATGGGGGAGTAGTACAAAGCATATGTGGCAGCAGCGGGGGGGCTGGATTGGTGATGGGCATGGCCCTGGTACTACTCCTCCATTATCTGCTCATACTATGAGCAGATGATGGGGGATTAGTACAGTATATATGTGTGCAGAAAGACATTTTACATATACAGCCATAGATTCCATAGAGTGTCCAGCACGGGCGCACTATATATAGAAGTCAATTGTACTCATTGAATTTTATATATAGTGCGCCTCCTGCATAGGAATTACACCCTGATTTGTGACGTCATGAATTGTGAGGGAATTTGAAGACTCCATGATCTACTAGATTAGGGGAACTAGCCCTATATGTGCATCTTCCATAAGTAATAACATATTAAAAATACTTTTGGCCGGAGTTGTCCTTTAAATCATCAAATCTGCAATGTGTTCAGTAGGTGTGAACAGACCATTAAGGAGACTATGTGAGGTCCATACTAGGTACATGGCTACAGGTACAGGGTGAAACTGGTTATGAAAAGAACTATATCGCTCTAACACTTGTCTGCTGGGACCTGTAGTGCTGGACCTGGTACAGACCTTACAGACTTCCTTTAAAAAAATAAAGGACTGTTTTTTTTTTTTACAAATAGAGTGTTACATCCAGTACCTCACAGGAGGTGTCTTCTCCACACGAATTACAAGGGACGTTTTGCTAAACGAAGTTGTCTGTTTTTACTTTTCGTCGCCATCTGGCTCAGCTCATCATGAAGACGTCTCCGGCCATGACTTGCCTCCACAGGCTCCTTGCTCCAGCATCATCCTCATCTCCATCTGCTGCACACAGTAACCGTGCTCCCATATAAGCAGTTAGCCCCAGTTTGTGCCTCCAAATAGTAGTCTGTCCCTCTGATCCCCATATAATAAATAACCTTTATATTTGCTGTGTCCCCATATAGTATTAAGCAACTCTACTTTGTTCCTGCCCTCCATATAGAATAAGCCACCTCTGTGTAGCATCCCCTCTATATAGAATAGCCCCCTTTGTGTATCATCTCCCATGAATAGCCCCCCCGTGCATTCAACATGACATGAATAGCCCCCCCGTAGCATCCCCCATGAATAGCGCCCTCAGCAGTATCCCCAATGAATAGCCCCCCTGTAGCATTCCACATGAATAGCCCTCCCTGTAGCATCCCCCATGAATAGCTCCCTCAGTGGTATCCCCCAATGAATAGCCCCCCTTTAGCATCCCCATGAATAGCCCCCTCAGTAGTATCCCACATGAATAGCCCCCTTTAGCATCCCCCATGAATAGCCCCCCTTTAGCATCCTCCATGAATAGCCCCCCTTTAGCATCCCCCATGAATAGCCCCCTCTTTAGCATCCATGTGAAAAAAACAAAGTAATAAAAGTATATTCACCTGGCACATCGCTCCCCAGCAACATCTCTGTCCTCCTGGAGCTCGGACTTCTCTCTTCTCCTGGCCTCCGCTACTCGCTCCTCCGCGCCGGTGTGCGTCCAGGAAGTGATGTCACGGGTCACAGGATGCTCTAGAAGATGTGCCTGTGTGCAGCACGTCTGCTCCCCATTGGAGACGTTTTTAAAGGGGCAGAGCGGCCTGAAATAGATCCGGTGGCTGCGGTCCTTTGCTGCACACGGGAAGCCCTGTAGAGGTATGCGGCGGCAGCATTATAATGGGGGCAATCTCGCTGGGCCCCCGGGAGCCCTGGGCCCCGGGCTATTGCCCAGATTGCCCTTATTATAATCTGCCTATGAAACCAAGTAAAAGTAAATAACAAAAAAAATTACTCTTGATGGTTCTATGTTATATTAGGCTGAGTTCATACAAAAATATAAAAAATTATATTGCTTGTATTAAATTTTTCAGCATTGTTTGACTTGTTTTTTTTTTGCATGATCCAAAGATGTGTCATGCTGCACAGTCAGATGCTGAATGAATGGATGCTGATGGGTTCTGGCAAACAGTTTTAATCTCATAGAGATTAAATGAGAATAATCTGCCAAATGATCCTTTCCTTTACCTTTTTTTTTTTTACATAACAATGATGTACAAGAATACTTTTGTATGCTCATACAAACTAGGGGGAATAAATAAAGATTGTCTAACAGCAATCACAACTCAACTCACAATATCATACCAGACTCTGGTAAAATGAAAGCTCGGCTCTGAATGGTTGTTATAGACAAGTAAGACAGTTATCATTTAAGCGTATCTGGTATTCTAAGTACTTATACAGTGTCTAGGAAAATTGGGGAACGTTTATCAAGCAGACTTTACACACAGAGATTTATCTGACAGATGAGCTTTTCCCTCTTCACAAATCCTTTCCAGGCTTTGGCTTCAAAAATCTGTGTAAACACACCATTAGAATTACCCATAGAAACATCAGTTGTGTGGCTGGGCTAGGCCAGACTGAGAGATTTCCCATCAGCTCATCACTGGCTTTTTAGACTGGCTGATTTTCGGCAGTGAGAGTTTAGGGTCCATGTATAGGGCGTAGCTACCATAGCAGCGGGGTAGGCAGCTGTTATGGGGCACGTGCAGAAGGGGGGCCTGGGGATGCACAGGGAAGATAAGAGTCTCCTGTGTCCTTCTGCTTAACCCCTTATGTACTGCAGTGTGTAAGTGACCCAGTATTCACTTACATATTGCTACATAGAAAAAGGGTTAACAAGCAGAGGACAAGGAAATCTCTGCTTCACTGCTCTGATCATCCCTGACCTCCATTCTCCGCTGCTGCAATCAAGTAGGAAAATGTGCCACAGGTTGGGGGTATCAGTGCAGTGAAGTAGAGATCTCCTTTTTAACTCTTTTTTTTTGTGTTGCAGCATGTAAGAGAACTTTGGGTCACTTACACACTGCAGTACATAAGGGGTTAAGCAGTAGGTACTCTGCTCCTGCACCTATGTATTTAACCATAAGGGCTTCTAATGGGCCCTGAAGTTAAATACTGTGGACTGACAGAGTAAGCAGCCATTGGCTCTCTGCTCTGCCAGTCACTGTTGTAGCTGCAGCCAAGATTCTGCCTCTGGCCCCAAGAGATTTTAGTTTTGGACACATCACAGAGCCTATATAGGCAATGCGTTGTGTTGTGCGTAGGGGAAGGGAATCCCCATATAGTTTTTGTTATAGGGCCCCATGAATCCTAGCTACGCCCCTGGGGACAGTTGCCTCTTTGACTTCTTAATAAATTTCCCCAAATGTCCTGGTCAATCTGTTAGAACAATACTAGATATCATGCAATGAATCTCCATGTGACCATCTGATACTCTTCTATTTAGGCTGGTTTCACGCTGGTCTCATAATTTAGCAAAAATGCGAAAAAAAAACCAAAAACACCATGGATTCTTTTTGCCAGATGTCAGCTGTAAGTCAGTGGAAGTTTAGAAAATGCCTTACATGATTGGTGCTTTTCTCTCCTCTATGGCATTCTTGAGGCTCTGTGGCAGTTTTTCCAAATTGCAGCATGCTGAGGGTATAGCTTTTTTCTGCAAACTGTTTCTTTCTCATCGAGTTTAATGGAAGTTCTTCTGCTCATCTAAAAAATGCCATTGTTTATGTGTATAGCAGGAGTGTTTTTCTGGCCCAGAAAGTTACAGTCTGGCTCCCAGGGGGGTTAAGTTAACCCCCTGTGGGCCAGACTGTGCTCTATTGGGGGGGGGGGGGGAGGCTGGTTGGACAAGCTGTGTTAACGTGGGGAGCGACTAAACTTACATTCTCCTATCGATTAGTCATTCAGCGACTGAAGTGTGACAATACTGCAGTCGCTGATTGGCTGAGAAGAGACTCCTGCAGTTTCAGCTTAGCCAGTGTCCCACCACAGCCGCTGATTGGCTGAATTGACATTTGACTAGCCAGAGCCCGACACACATCAAGCTCAGTGTTCCGGGTCTGGTAAAGCAAAAAGACATAGCGATAGCGAGTATGGAGATGCAGTGCCTCTTCACCTAACTACCCGGGGCCAGACTGTTCTGTATGACATGCAAGGGTGAAATGGGGCTGCAATGCATTTTCACTTAAACCCTTGGGTGCCAGACTGCAAGCAGCTATAGGTACATATGCTTTACTTTTTTCTTCCTTTGCAGGCTTAGTAGTGGAAGACGTTTGATTTACAGCATCCTTTTCTAAACCAGGGCTCAGTGGTGGCTGGTAAAATGCCTAATGCTAACCTGCTCATTATTATCCCAGTACCCACCCCCACAGGGATACTGGAAAGAGCCAGTTATCAGTGGTCCCGGAGCATCAAACAATCCTGGATCACAATTTTTATAACCAGTCAGGTAAAAATCAAACAGCAGCAGCCTAGTAGTACCAAGGTGAAAGTGGCCATTTATTTCTGCCTTCCCCCAGCTTAACAGTAGCAACCTGCCATCATCCAGTCCAGGACTGCCATTTTTTGACTATACAGGATCTGGTTCTTCCCAGTACCCTTGTAGTGGTAGATAATGGGGTAAAAATGCAGGGGGTTAGTGTTATTCATTTTACCGGCTTAATAATGGATGCCGTCTATCAGACAGCTTTCACTACTAAGCCTGTAAAGTAAAAAATATTTTTTATTCAAATAAAAACACCCCACACCCCTTTTTTATTAAAAAAAAAAAATCAATTGGTCATCAACATAGTCCAGGGAATCTGATGTAAACCTCAGGATACCAATATCTGGGGGAAAAAAAAAAGGAGAGACACACAAAATAGTCAGAACACCCATCATTTTTACAGGTGTTCTGCTCCTTACAGTATGCAGAATCTGTACAGATAGCTACTTACAGTCTGGCACCCCATGTGTTAAGTGAGGATGCATTGCATCCCTACTTAACCCCTTGGGGGCCACAGAGAACAGTCTGGTCCCTAGGTAATTAAGTGAGGACGCATTGCATCCCTACTTAACCCCTTGAGGGCCACACAGAACAGTCTGGCCCCTAGGGAGTTAAGTGAGGACGCATTCCATCCCCACTTAACGCCTGGGGGCCAGACTGATCTCTCCCTGCACCTCTGCCAGCTAGGAAGTGGGGTTTAGGTACTCGAAACACTGAGCTTGATGTGTGCTTGGCTCTGGCTCTTCAAATGAACGCTCTTCCAATTAGAGGCAGAGGCGGAACACTGCTGCAGTCGTTGATTGGCTGAGCGTAAACTGCAGGAGCCTCTGCTCAGCCAATCTGCGGATGATTGACTAAGTGATTAAAGCCTGACACCAGACACTTGGAGGGTAAGTTTAACCCCCCCAACGGATCGCAGTCTGGACCCCAGCTTGCCCTTGATCCAGTATGGTGACCATGTTCCAGGCAGAAACTAAAAGATAGACCCCCTCAACTATTACCTACTGGGTTTTTATATTTATTGGTTTAAGAGTAACTTGATTTAAGAGCGTTTTGGTTTAAGAGCTCACAGTTTTTTCAAAATTGTGACTTGGTTTAAGAGCATTGCTTTGGTTTAAGAGCTCGCTGTACAGGGTGGAATGGGGAGTGGGGGAGGGGCATGGTCTATATAGCGGGGTCTACAGCACTGTACTCTGACCCAGGAAGTCTCCCTCACCTTTCAAATCATAGCAGATAAACTTCAGGCTGGTGCTTGCATCAGGGGACAGGACTGTGGAGGTAATCTCTCCATAGCTGTAACCCCTCTCTCCCCAGAGAGAGAGTGCTGCTATACTGTGCCCACATCTGCCCTGCTCATTCCTTCATGCTCTCGGCGGTCTATGTCAGTCCTGATTGGTCCATGCTGAACACACGCCCCTTCCCCATTGCTGTCATGTGACCACACAGACCTCTGACAGCAGCCCTGCTTCTCTATTCTAGCCTGTTGTACTACGCTACTGCATTATGGGGATCTGCATCTCCATCCTGTATCTACAAACTGCTGCTGTATTTTCAGGTTTATGCACTTACTATACATTATACTTCACATGCTGATTGCTATACTGTACAGTAACTTATAATATTACATATTCCGCTGCTTATAAATGTTTGTTTCATTTGTTTTACCTGTTATTCAGAATATAAAATTATTATTTTGGGGGTGTGGAACCAATTGTCTGCATATCAATGATTTCTTATGGGAACATTTGCTTTGGTTTAAGAGTGGATTTGGATTACACCACTGTATATGAAATTGACATATCTGAATACCCCAATAAGATATATATATATATATATATATATATATATATATATATATATATATATATTGTCGGGGGTAGTGTAAACATTAAAAACAACTCATACTCACCTCCCTCTGTCCCCCTTGTCAGCCACTCTTATGGTCTCAGCAATCAGTGGCTGAGTTCCTGTTGAAAGAACATGTTACAGAGACAAGGAAGAAGCAGTGACAAGCAGATACAATAAGTGTGTATAAGTATGGCATATTTTATCTTTACACCACAAACCATCTACCATAAACTGATCACAGGGCGTCCTGTTGGTGGGACCGCTAGTAATCAGCCATTGTGGTGGACTTTGTCAGCAAGCGTTCAGTTCCTATTATAATGCACAGCCTTTACAGGTCATCCAAAGAAAAACCCACTCATTTTTCTGACTACTTAATGAGTGCCCTAAACACCGAGACTTTCTCTATTAACTCAGAATTCCCTAACATGCTAATTGAAAATAGATTTCAGATACCCCATTTTAGGATAATGGTTCTTATAAAATATACTAGAACACATAGGACTGGTCTGATTAGATAACAGTACGACAGCCAGACGGCTGTCAAAGCTGTTGTTGGATTTTCTTTGGATTACTGTACATCCTAGATTTAGGAGGGTAAATAAGAAAATATTGACTGAAAAGGAAATATTGACTGAGCAAATTACCGTTTCATGTTCTGAACTCAACAATGTTATTTGATAGCACATGCACTTTATCTTCCTGGGAGAAACGCTAGAAATATTGACAGTGCTCTGTGTTATAAATTTTGGGGCTGTGTGCTAGTGAAAAGGTGCAAGGTCAACTATTGGTGCTTAAAAGCTGTTATATTTTGTAGTACTAGAGATGAGTGAACTTTTCAAAAGTCTGATTTGTCAGATTCGATAAACTTTAGCATAAAGTTTGGGTTCATACGAATCAAGCCTTAAATGAACCGCATTAAAACAGCTAACACATTGCAGCTACAAGAGTGGGACTATTGGGGCTCTATTGTGGCGAAACAACTGGGTATAAAGCGCATGTTTGTTCATGGAAAAAAAGTGATTTTTAACATCACATGCTTTCTTATTAGTAATAATAGTAGTAGCAATAATTACTAATAGCTCACCCCTTATTCCTCCTCCTGAAAAAGAAATAATGAGTCATAGCTGTACACTATGGTGGCAACTCTTGGGGGGGGGGGGATATGGGTTCAGTAATAGAAGTGAGAGCACTCAAATCAACCCATAACCATGGTAAACATGCAGGTTTTTTTAAATTCTTAAAGTTTTATGCCAGGAACTTTATTCCATAAAAGACGCAACCAAGTTTAGTAATTTCTGGTACATGATGAAAGCTTTAGATTTTTTGATCTATTACTTGCCTACAATAATTCGTAGATAGTGCATACTGAGTGCTATGTACAAAACGGTCATGAAGGCGGAGGTAGTAATAAGCCTCCTATCACTTTCTCTGTGGGAAGCTATGCTGTTTCAAGCAACCAGCTCCTGTTTCCAGTGACTACACATTAAATAGCAATTTGGAGTTCTATTTTGACCAGCCCAAAGTTTACAAAAAATAGATAAACTCTCTAGTAACATTAGATTGTGTAACAATAACCAGTTGTCTTAGAAGCAAAAACATTGTTCCTTGTTCCTTGTGTGTAGTATTATAACTCATCAACCAAAAGTCTCTCTAAGGTGGGCCAGGGGTACAAACCAATAAATTAATGAACCCCCAGGCCCTAAGGCCCAGGTACAAGACCCCTTTATATCAACCTTAGCCCTAAAATGTAACTTTAAAACATTACAAAGTTATATAACTTTGTAATGTGGTTAAATACCCGGTCTGGCCCCCTTCCACCACTTTTGGACCCCCGACCCCCCCGGAAGTTAAAGAAATTATACATTACCTATTACGGTAGTCATGGTCCTCTTCTCCCGGGCGCCATCTGATGACGACGACGTTAGAGCCGGGGGGCGGTCCGTGTCTTTTTCCTCCTCGGTGTCTTCATGGAAAGTGAATGGGATGGAAAAGGCTGCTGGTGCACATGCGCACCAGCAGCCTTTTCATTGGCTGGAGCGCATCACATGGCTTCCAGCTTGCTCAGCCCTTTTCCATCCCCTGGACCTGGAAGCAAGAGACATCACTGGACGGTGGACGGCGGTGACGGAGAGGCGGACGGCGGGCGAATCGAGTGGGTATCGTCACCGGAGGGATGGTGAGTATGGTGTCTGTGTGTGTCTGTGTTTTTTTTTTTTGGGGGGGGGGGTCCCACGGGAGTTGTCCTTTAATTATATTATTTTAAATTCAATGCAGTTTCCAATTTAAACCCACTAATTGCTATGTGAGCAGTTAATGTGTTCAGGGACCTATCTGATCTCAACTATAGAGTAGATTGGCAGCTCTGCAGTATTAACTCAGATGTCACTTAATCTGATCACTATCATAGAGTTGACTGTCAGATATTAAAGCGACGCTGTACCCACAATCTGACCCTTCCAAACCACTTGTACCTTCGGATAGCTGCTTTTAATCCAAGATCTGTCCTGGAGTCCGTTCGGCAGGTGATGCAGTTATTGTCCTAAAAAAAATCTTTTAAACTTGCAGCCCCATGCCAAATAGGAGTATCTGTGCCCTAACTTTGCACCACCCCTCAGTCCCTCCCCCCCCTGTTCATCATAAGGAATGCCACTGAAACATTTACTCCTGTCTGAACATTGCACAGGTGATTAACGATCCAGCCCATGTTCAGTATTCACACAGCTGACGAATAACAATCTGCCTGGGGCAATACTGATGATAAGGAGGGTGGGGCGGAGGGACAAAGAGGTTGTGCTAGCCTAATGCATGCACAATCTAAGCTACGCCCGTTGGGCTCGGGGCTGCCAGTTTAAAAGTTGTCTTTTAGGACAATGACTGCATCATCTGCCAAACAGACCGCAGGACAGATCTTGGATTAAAAGCAGCTATCTGACGATACAAGCGGTTTGGAGGGGTCAGATTGTGGGTACAGAGTTGCTTTAAGATATAAAAAAATCTAGAAAATTACAGAAGATGAACACTAATTATTATTATTACTTTAATGCATTGCTGGGGGATGGGTACATTTACTTTTCTTTTTCATTACTGCATTGTATTGATTATGGTAAACAACAACAAATAATCCTTATAGGGCTTTATTAAGATTTTGCTGTGTTCTACATCTGCAGCCTACATGTTGTCACACATAGTCTAGGCTGCTCTATTTCTCTCCTGATGGCTCAGTTTCCAGACTTTTTCTTTCTTCTAAATGATTTTCTAAACTGATTCATGACCAGATCAAAGGTCATGTTGATCAAATCAACTTTCATAAATCAGCTGAGAAGAGGTTATAGGTGTGGACAAAGAGGGGCTTGAAGACCAAGCCATTAATCAGCTGATGTGAGCGTATTCACTCTGAACAAGACACAGCAGCGTGCAATATATGATTACATGATAACATATGATAACATGCAGCCTGCAGAAGAGAAATGTAGCAAAATTTTTTAAAAAACCTCTATGGTAAAAATGAAATGAATGTTTGTTAAGGGGAATCTGTCATTATAGGCTGTACCTTTTTTTCTGCTGTCTGTTTCATAAATAATGAGAAAAACTATCTTCTCTGCTCTTTCCTTTGCATCCCATCTTGAATGACAAGGAAAGCAAGGTGCTGGAAGCCAAGCTTTGACTGCCACCCAAGATCAGAAGAGGCGGGGACAGGAAGAGGTGTGCAAGACCACAACTTTTAAAAGATTGACATCACTCTAGATCCCACACTCATCTACTAGGGTTGTGCAAGTAGGCACAACGCTAGTGTAAGCATCAAAGGTGTCACCGCAGCATACTGGAGAGGCATTAACAACCAATTGTTGAATGAAAGTGGCCAAAAAGACAAATCTCCGCCAGGATCTAGCAGAAAAAAAATTTCCTTCCCAATGTGGGCGCAGGTGATAACCAAAATCCCAGCTGTAAACTATAACATTTGATCCCTCCATCATTTCTATACATTGTACTGGATATTATTATTATTTTTTTTAAAAAAGGGAGAATTATTTTAACATTAAGTGTACCTGCCACATATAAAACTTTCGAGTTGTCAATAGTTTTTGTCAGTCGGAGCCTGAGTGTTTGATAGAATGAGCAGGGAGACATGTGCACTAATACATGCCTCTCTCCCAGCTCTGAGTAAGCGATACTGCCCCATAGACTCACATTATGTGGCTGTCTCAGTCATGTGACATGGACCCAGGAGAGAATGCAATAAGAATATTCTCCTTTTCCGGCTCATTCTCCTGATCAAATGTCAAATATCAAAGGTTTTTTTTTTTTTTTTTATTTCATTGCCCATTCAAGCATACTGAAGGGGTTAATAAATAGGATTATTTTTTATGTATGGTGTTCCGATCAATTCACATGAAATTACAAGATAGATGTGAAAGATGGATTTCATTAGAAAAGTTTATTTTAACCTCTACTAACGGAGTTCACCTTTAAGAACACTTGGGAACCAGGGCATGGCTTGGTGATTTAATGAAAGCTTTACCTTCACAAATACAAACATAGGATGCAATTTTATGATTAGAATTGAAGGAAATTATGTGGATGGAGATCAGTAAAGAGCACAGAGTCACCCACCTAGGTCTACTGGGACATGAGTTGTCATATTGATAATCGGATTCTCTAGTGAATGCTTTTGTCTCAGGAATGCCTATATATAAGTCTCTTATTGAAGTCATATGTCATTCTGGAGTGACATGGATGAAATACCATGAAAGGCAAAGATAAGAGTGAGATAAAAATAAAAATCAGCCCAGTATGTGAAAGGGCAATGAATGGGAGCGCACAGATAACCTGAAGGGGATGGGAAATATTATTATGAAAGTGACAGATCGAATTATGTTTTTTTTTATATGAGAAATCTGTTCAAGGCAGTTGTCAAAATGACTTGCTTAAAATTGTGGGTTTTGTAGATGTGTTAGAGACTAGAAAACTTTGAACATTATAAAGTCCCAATAGAGTTCATAAAATGATAAAACAGATATATTCCATTAGCCTGTCTGCAGTGACACAGTTCTTTTATCAACAGGTAATTATGATTACTTTGTATTTCAATAAAGCAAATATTTGAGTGTGTATTATCATGAAAATCCAGGTTGTCATTCTGCAAGAAGCATATGTTCAGTGCACCCTGTTGTAATATGCTTTCATCTAAATTGAGAATTCGCAGAGCAGTCAGAAAATAGCAGTGAAGACACCATTTTCTCATTTAATGGAGACAAAATGACCTTGTTCCCCTCCATTTTCCTTGGGTCGCTGACATTGCCAGCCACACAAGGCAGCTCTGTGCACCCTTGCAAAAGATGTCTCACTGATGTCCATATAACTATTAACAGCAGAAGATACAGGTAGATTAAGGCATGTATTCCAGAATGACATAGACACAATTTGTACCCTATGGCTGAATCAGTTATTAACCTTTTACCTTCCAGCATACTCATATTGCATCCAATCTAAATGAAGTTTCCAATTTCCCTTAAACAGTGTTTAGTCAAGCAGATGCTAGCACTATATTACTACCTGTTTCAAGGCAAAGTTCAAATCATCAGTAATGCTGAATCAGCCTGCTGCAACCGTCCTGTTTTTCCAACCTTTTTGTTTTTTAAGCTCCTGAGCTATTTCCAAATATGATGTGGGATGTTAAACCACTTTTGGTATTAAAAATAAAAGAAAATCACAAATTGGGGTGCACACTCATATAAGACTTAATGTACTTTATAGATATATAAAAAGGCCCCCACACATATAGCACAAAAAGGATCACTAAGGAACCAACATGGAGCAATTGCCCTATTTAAATCTACACGATAAGTGAGGACCACCAAGCAGCACAGTCATATTTATTGTGTCATTAGGATGTAAGAAGGTGCAAACTCACCCATCCATGACGACCTAGTACATGTTCACATTGTGATTTTCACAAGGGGTTAGCTCTGCATATCACTACTTATGTCCGGGTCTGGGGACTATAATGTGTGCAGGGCCGATTGAAAATGGCCCTGCACACATTAAAACCCCTTCACAGTCATATATATATATAAATATATATATATATATATATATATATATATACGTTCCTGCTGCAGGGGCATATGCAGCAGGAACGTATATAGCCGTATGGCTGATGTGAAGGGGTTAATGATATTTAGGATGAAATTAATAGCAATGTTTCTATGTTTGCAGATGACACCATGCTTTGTAGTACAGTACAGTCTATGGAGGATGTGCAGATGTTACAGGCTGACTTAGACACACTGAGTGTTTGGGCGTCCACTTGGCAAATGATGTTCAATGTGGATAAATGTAAAGTTATGGGTACTAATAACCCACATGCATTATATGTCTTATAAGCATCATATGTCTTATGGGGAGTTACACTAGGAGAGTCGCTGATAGAGAAGGACCTGGGTGTACTTGTAGATAATAGACTACAGAACAGCACACAATGTCAGTTAGCTGCTTCTAAGGCCAGCATGATATAGTTATATATAAAACAGACATGGACTCTTGCCACTTTATAAAGCTTTGGTGCTGCGTCATCTTGAGTATTCTGTCCAGTTCTGGAACCCGATTCATAGAAAGGATATCCTAAAGCTGGAAAAGGTACAAAGACGGGTAAGTAAATTAATAAGGGGAATGGAGCATCTTAGTTATGAGGATAGATTAACCCCTTCAAGACAGAGCCCTTTGATGCACGGATGTCCTGGTTAAATTAATGCAATGTTCCTCCCCGCCTTCTAAGAGCCATAGCACATTTTATTTTTCCACCTACAGGGCTGGTTGGGGTTTCATTTTTTGCGCCATGATCTATAGTTTTTAATAATATCATATTGGTGTAACAGAAAAATTTTGATCGCTTTTTATACATTTTTTTCTGATATATAATTTATTAAAATCAGCAATCCTGGTGTTTTTTTTTTTCCATTTACGCTGTTCACTGTGCGGGAACAATAATGTTATATTTTAATAGATCAGACAATTCCGCACGCTATGATATTTAATATGTTTATTTATTTATTTTTTAATATTTTTATTTTTAAAATGGGCAAGGGGGTATTTTAAACTTTTATTGGGTATAAGGGTTTTTTAATACTTTTAAAAAACTTTTTTAATTAAACTTTTTTTTTACACTTTTCATTACTGTAAAACATGCAATCAATAGATTGCATGTTCTGATCTATGCTATAGCATAGATTAGTGTTATCGGCGATCTATGTATACAGCAGAATCTATACATGGATGGCCGATCCAACAGGACAAAGGTAAGAAACATACCCCCGCCTGTCGGCACATGCGATTGGGGCCCCGTTCCACTGAGTTCTTTAAACGCCGCAATCACTATAGATATGATTAATTTATTTGTATAGATAGCCCCTACAAGAAATATGGGGAAAAGATGTTCTAGGTAAAACCCCCTCAAAGGACAAGAGGGCATTGCCACCACCTGGAGAAAAAAAGGTTTAATCTCCAGAGGCGACAAACCTTCTTTACTATGAGAACAGTGATTATGTGGAACAGTCTACCCCAGGATCTGGTCACATCAAAAACAGTAGACGGCTTTAAAACATGCTTAGACAAGTTCTTAGACCAATATAACATAAATGTATATCTATAAAATCTACCTATCATCCCCCCCCTTAACTCCATCCATCCCCTCCTTGTAAATTCCCCTTTCCTGCATCCATCCCCTCCTTGGTTGAACTTGATGGACATGCGTCTTTTTTCAACCATTGCCAATATTTACCGCTGATTAATTCGGATGCGGGCGCATCAGTGCTTGCCTGCATCAGAATGTCCCACTGCACACAGTGGAGTGTGCGGCCGGAGCCGCACGCTTCATTGTGTGCACTAACAAGGGTTTTCTGCGACCGCTAGGGATCCCGGACGGAGTGTATACCATGTGTATACACTCCGGCTGGGGTTCCCTCAGGTTCAGCACTACGTAAGTACCGTAGTAATCATGGCCGTGATCAACAACGGCCGTGATCACTACGGTACTTACGTATGTGAACTTAGCCTAACTCTGTCACTATGTAACAATAACTACTACGGTTGTCAACATTTACATAATGTACAAAAAACACTCGTACTGAATAATATTGCACTTCAGCCACCTCGGTAATACTTTGTTTTAGTTCTCATGTGCTCTTCTTTTGAAATCTTCACATAAAGTCTGGGAGCTGGAGGGTATCTGAGAGCTCTTGACTAAAATACTGTTGTTAAAAAGATAATGAGGAAAGTCCCATTGCAATTTTCAGCATTATTAAGAGACTGTTTAGTGAAAAAACACTTTCTTCACTTTTGATAATACTGTACCTTGTGGGGCTCAAATGTAGTGTTTAAGTCTTTTGTCATGTGGCCATTGTTCATATGATTTACATGTCCTCATAAGAAGGATTTATCTTCAAAAACATATTGACTTTGGTAAATGTATTATCTCCCACAATACATTCTGAACAGTTTACAAAGAATCCTCAAGCTCATTTACCAAAAAGATTTTTTTCATCACTTTTTTGTCAAACCCATCACTAATATAGAAAAGGCGCACACAGGAGAACACACCAAGGTCATATTCGTGTAAATCTAAACTGTATTGAAACCTGAATGAAATAATGTTACACCACTGCAACATCACCTACACAATAATGGTAAGTCTTCAGGAAGAAGTAGCAATGGTCCTCTGCTGAAAACATCACACGGTAGAACCAGGCTCCAATTAATTCCACGCTGCCTGTATATAGAGTGATTGATTGATGGCTGTGTTCTGGAGGATGGGGAAAGGTTATCAAGGTAAGAATCAGCAGCATGAATTATCAGCTACATATACAATGGCCTGTGTGTAACTCTAATCATATGTACAATGCAGGCGGGGAGGATGAGGTCAATCGGGTCATGTTGAATGATATGCAGAAAAAGAGAAACCTTAAAAAAAACAAAAAAACAATAAACTATATATTGTGTATCGTGATAATCTATCTATCTATCTATCTATCTATCTATCTATCTATCTATCTATCCAAAATATAGTCCACAGCACTCGTTCTCAATGAAAAAAGTGTGTAAATTTATTCCATCATATCAAACACAGCAAGGTGCAGCACACAGTATACCAAGTACGACGTTTCAGCGAACAGACTTCGCCATCTTCAAGATGGCGAAGTCTGTTCGCTGAAACGTCGTACTTGGTATACTGTGTGCTGCACCTTGCTGTGTTTGATATGATGGAATAAATTTACACACTTTTTTCATTGAGAACGAGTGCTGTGGACTATATTTTGGATATTTACCTTATCCTTGGTCGGGACCGATCCGCTGGCACCAAGACTATTCGTTTTGTGGAGTGCTGCTGAATTATCTACAACCTATCTACCTATCTATCTATCTATCTTGTCCAGAGGGGGAGATTGTCTATCTATGTTAAAAAGACGTGAGTTGGAATGGATACACAGATTAGGAACTTTAAAGCCCAAAGGATTAAATGTTGACTATAAAATATTACCCCGATATTGTTATGTGAGGTGAAATGTAGTGAGACAATCACCCAGTATCTTGATGCATACGGATTGCCCTGGATTCGGGAATTTATGAGTACACATTCATTTATTCATTTTTGTATATACTTCATTAATATGTATACTGTTGAAGATATTATACTTACCCTTATATCTCTTCCTTTTTTTAGATTATATTCATGACCTAATGCATATGTATATAGTGAATTTCTTTTGTACCACATGACGGACGTTAACAAGGCAGTGGGGTGTGAATGATCTTCAGAGCTCTGTCCCAATAGCCTCCACAGGAATCCACTGGTGTCTGTGCGCTGACACTATTGGGGAGATTTATCAAACATGGTGTAAAGGGAAACTGGCTCAGTTGCCCCTAGCAACCAATCAGATTCCTCTTTTCATTTTCCAAAGAGTCTGTTAGGAATGAAAGGGGCAATCTGATTGGTTGCTAGGGACAACTGAGCCAGTTTCCCTTTACACCATATTTGATAAATCTCCCCCTATGTGTTGGTCTGCTATTTCACTGGTAGATATCTATACCCTTTCTGCTATGCAGATTTGGGGAATGATGCCCTGTGCTAATTGTTTGGCTTGCTGACGGTTATAGCGCAGTAGTATGCCTGTGATTTTGTATGGTGTTCCCACTGTTCTCACTGTCACTTTGTATCCAACAACTTAGCGTATCTAGTAACCATGGATACGCATACGTCACGTCTATTCCATCACGTTACCCATTGACAGGAAGCACGCTAGTCCAGCTAAGATGTCTGTGTGTTCCAGACTTGCATGCGGTTTATCTGATTTCGGAGAATCCGATGCCTACGTCATTCTGCCGGGTGAGCAGACCACAACTGTTTCAAATGAGCAATTAACCATTTATTAAAGGACAACTCCGGCGAATTTTTTTTTTAGCTTATTTAACACACATTACAAAGTTATATAACTTTGTAATGTGGTTAAATACCCAGTCTGGCCCCCTTCCCCCACTTTCGGACCCCCGCCCAAGCCCCCCCCCCCCCGCTCGGAAGTTAAAGAGTGTATACATTACCTATTACGATCGTCACGGTCCTCTTCTACAGGGCGGCATCTGGTGACGACGACGTCAGAGCCAGGGGGCGGTCCGGGTCTTCTTCCTCCTCGGCATCTTCATAGAAAGTGAATGGGATGGAAAAGGCTGCTGGTGCACATGCGCACCAGCAGCCTTTTCATTGGCTGGAGCGCATCACATGGCTTCCAGCTTGCTCAGCCCTGATTGGCTGAGGCTGCTGGAAGCCATGTGATGCGCTTCAGCCAATGAAAAGGCTGCCGGTGCGCAAGCTCACTGGCAGCCTTTTTTCATCCCCAGGACCCGGAAGTCAGAGACATCGCTGGACGGCGGTGACGGTGAGGCGGACGGCGGGCGAATGGAGTGGCGATCGTCACTGGAGGGATGGTGAGTATGGTGTCTGTGTGTGTCTGTGTTTTTTTTTTTTGGGGGGGGGGTCCCGCCGGAGTTGTCCTTTAACTTACCATGAACTTTTTATACTTTTCACGATGATCACTGGACACTTATATTGAGCTTTGCTCCCTAACACTGTATATGAATTTTAGTCTGATTTACACTATGATTTGTATGAAAAAACAATAATTTTGTATGATGTGCACTTTGATTGATTTATTGACATGTGTGTTATATATACCACTGATTTGTTAATGTGTAGAGATGAGCGAACCTCGAGCATGCTCGAGTCCATCCGAACCCGATCGTTCGGTATTTGATTAGCTGAGGCTGCTGAAGTTGGATAAAGCTCTAAGTTTGTCTGGAAAACATGGATACAGCCAATGACTATATCCATGTTTTCCACATAGCCTTAGGGCTTAACCATCTTCAGCAGCCACCGCTAATCAAATGCCGAAAGTTCGGGTTCGGATGGACTCGAGCATGCTTGAGATTCACTCATCTCTATAAGGCTAGGTTCACACTCTGTATCTGTGCGGCTCTATTGCGGGCTGTAAATCATCGGCCGAATTTTTCCGGTTCATGCGTACGCTGGAAAGTATACGATATACGGCTGCACAGTGCACACTATGTATAAATCTACGGCCCTATCGTAAACGGACCCGTAAAAAATGAACAAGACCATTGTTTGCGGCTGGAAATGCGGCCGTGGATTGACAGGCGGTCCGTACGGAGTACTTCAAAAATAGGCGGCAATGATGCCGAATGCCGATGCCTCTAATATTTAATATATTAAATTAATAAAACACATTTTCTTTGTAATAAAGTCCCTTTCGTTGTTCAATTATTTAATTCTAACGAATCCATCATTGTCCAATTAAATATACTGTTAAAATAAATATATATATATATATAAATAAATGTATATTTATATATATATATATATTTTTTTTTAAGTATATTTAATTGCACAATGATGGATTCGTTTAAATTAAATTATTGAACAACGAAACTGATTTTATTTCAATGAAAATGTGTTTTATTAATTAAATATTAATTAGTACAGGAAGCTCCAGTAATTCATATTGCCGGCAATAGAGTATTCTGTAATAATCATCACTTTACTTTAATTAAAACATCAAATGTTTCTTCTAATTATGTTATCACAATAGCATTATTAGAAGAAACATTTAGAATTATATGTGCGCTCAGCTGATTGGCTGATCAGCTCAGCGCACATATAATTAGCGGGTCCGCAGCACAGTGACTTCATTGTGCGGCGGACCAGCGAAGAGGACACATCAGGGTGAGTATAGAGCTCTCCCCACCCCCTCCCCTGCACTGCACCCCTCCCAGCAAGGAAGGGGGGTCACTTAACCCCTTCCCTGCTGGGATGGGTGCAGTCTGACATCAGTCTGGCCCCCAAGGGGTTAAGGGGGATGCAATACATCCTTCCTTAACCCCTTGGGGGCCAGACTGTAAGCAGCGATCTGTAAAGATGCTGCATACTGTAAGGTGCACAACACCGCTCACAATGATGGGTGTTGTGCTCCTGTTTGTGTGTTTTTTGTGTGTTTCTCCCTTTTTGTTTTTCAGATATCGGTATCCTGGGGATTACGTCGGATTCCGTGGACTACGTCGATGACCAGCGATTGTTTGTTGTTTTTTTTTAATAAAATGGTCAATGAGGGGTGTGGGGGTGTTTTTATTTGAATAAAAAATTTTTTTAACTTGTGTCTTGTCTTTATTTCTTTACTTTATAGACTTAGTAGTGGAAGCCGTCTAATAGACGGAATCCATTACTAAGTCGGGGCCTAGTGTTAGCCGGTATAAAATGGCTAACACTAACCCCCTATTATTACCCCAGTACCCAATGCCACCAGGGGTACTGGGAAGAGCCGGGTGCCAGTGGTCCCGGAGCATCAAAATTGGCGCTTTTGGACCGGGCGGCAGCAGGCTGGTAAGATTTAGGCTGGGGATGGCCTAAAACAATGGCTCTTCCCACCCTGGTGTTACCAGGCTGCTGTCGTTTGGTTTTGGCCCTCCCCAGCCTAAATCTTACCAGCCTGCTGCCGCCCAGTCCAGGAGTGCCAATTTTGACGCTTCGGGACCACTGGCACCCGGCTTTTCCCAGTACCCTTGGTGTCATTGGGTACTGGGGTAATAATGGGGGGTTAGTGTTAGCCATTTTATACCGGCTAACACTAGGCCCCGACTTAGTAATGGATTCCGTCTATTAGACGGCTTCCACTACTAAGTCTATAAAGAAAAGAAATAAAGACAAGACACAAGTTAAATTTTTTTTTATTTAAATAAAAACACCCCCACACCCCTCATTGACCATTTTATAAAAAAAAAACAACAAACAACCGCTGGTCATCGACGTAGTCCACATAATCCGACGTAATCCACAGGATACCGATATCTGAAAAACAAAAAGGGAGAAACACACAAAAAACACACAAACAGGAGCACCCATCATTGTGAGCGGTGTTGTGCTCCTCTCAGTATGCAGCATCTTTACAGATCGCTGCTTACAGTCTGGCCCCAAGGGGTTAAGGGAGGATGTATTGCATCCCCCTTAACCCCTTGGGGGCCAGACTGATGTCAGACTGCACCCATCCCAGCAGGGAAGGGGTTAAGTGACCCCCCTTCCTTGCTGGGAGGGGTGCAGTGCAGGGGAGGGGGTGGGGAGAGCTTTATACTCACCCCGATGTTGCCTCTTCGCTGGTCCGCCGCACAATGAAGTCACTGTACTGCGGACCGGCTCATTATATGTGCGCTCAGCTGAACAGCCAATCAGCTGAGCGCATATATAATTCTAAATGTTTCTTCTAATAATGCTATTGTGATAACATAATTAGAAGAAACATTTGATGTTTTAATTAAAGTAAAGTGATGATTAGTACAGAATGCTCTATTGCCAGCAATATGAATTAACGGCTTACTGGAGCTTCCTGTACTAATTAATATTTAATTAATAAAACACATTTTCGTTGTAATAAAATTAGTTTCGTTGTTCAATAATTTAATTTAAACGAATCCGTTATTGTGCAATTAAATATACTGTAAAAAAATAAATATATATATAAATATACATTTATTTATATATATATTTATTTTAACAGTATATTTAATTGCAAAATGATGGATTCGTTTAAATTTAATTATTGAACAACGAAAGGGACATTATTACAACGAAAATGTGTTTTATTAATTCAATATATTAACCATGAGAGGCATCGGCATTACTGCAGAGGATCGCAAACCCCAGTAATAGCGATTCATGTAAACTGTTTCCCTGCTTTCCCAGATGCATCCAGAGGTGTTTGCATCACTTTCTTAAGATTTTATTTGTTATTTTTAGTTGAACCAGATTTCCAAGTAAATGACCGTATGTTTTCAGCCGCATGTCTATTTTTTTCCCACGGCCGTAGTTTCAGCCGCACATTTCCAGCCGCATAAAAAATACAGCCGCACACATACATAGTGTGAACATAGCCTTAATGTGTATTAACTGGCTTTAGAAAGGTCTGATTGACTGGACTGAAACGTCGCCCACTGTTCCGTGTGTTTGATATGCAATAAACCTTCCACATTGATTTTTCACCGTATCAGAGTGCTGCAGTCGTATTACTCTATCTATCTATCTATCTATCTATCTATGCAAAGGATAATCCACAGCACTCGTAGATGACAATAAAAATGTGAATTTATTCCATGTGATCAAAAAGTGTATCAATCCAAACAAATAACACTGTGCAGCATACAAAAGATACCGAACCAACGTTTCAGCGAACAGTCTTCGCCATTTTCAAGCACTTTCAATCTACCTATCATCAGTCTATCTATTCACCCATCTACTGTATATAAAAAACTAAATATATAAAGCACAACAAGTAAGGGTAAGGTTAACAGGGTTGAATGGTCGACTTCCGGAGGTTGCTAAACTTCCTGAGGTAGACTATTGGGTTAAGAGGGGTTTGAGATATGTACACCAGTTTTTTAAAGATGGAGAATTGAAAACATACAAAGGGGCACCAGTGTGTTATTTAAGATTTCTGCAAGTAAGATGTGCAATATTGGCTATGGAGAGGGATGTGAGTTGGAACATAAAGACTTCCGAGGGTATTAGCCACATAATTCAAATGTCTATAAAAGTAAAGGGCAAAATTGCTAAGGTATATAGAACTTTGGGTGATATGCACATGGATTGGAGTGAATATTATTTCACAGAAGAAGTGGTGGAAAACATTAGGAGATAAGGATAAGGAGTTTTGGGTGAAGGTATACGGAAATGCAAAGAATTATATTGCTGATAAAAAGCACAAAATTTCACAACTGTTTTGTACGCATAGATTGTGCTACACAATAGCGGATATAAATAGATGGCGTAAGGAAGACCACCTTGGGTGTAAGAGATGTGGATTTAAAAATACGACTTTGGATCACCATTGGTGGTTATGTGAGAGTGTGGGTAAATACTGGGAAGTGGTTTTTGTAATAATGAAACATTTGTTTGATGTGGAGGTTGATGACGAATATTTGTGTGCACTTTTAGGGGTGTTTGAAGATCAGCATTTGATGAGAGTTATGAAAATGGTAATATATATATTGTTCTTAGCTGCTTGCATGATTATTCTACGGAATAGGGTTTCGCCTAAAGCCCCCTCGATCAAAGAGTGGAAGGAGTTGAGAAGTACAGTATGATGTTAACTTATGAACTCTGGCATAGTACATATATAAAGAAAAAAAAGAATGGGAAATTAAAAGAGCTGATTAGTAAGTGGGAAAGTTACTGGAATACAAGCTGATTTATATATGACCTTGATATTTATTTATTTATTTATTTATTTATATATATATATTTATTTATTTTTGTTTCAGTTATATATTTCTGTTCCTCTACTAGCAGAGGGGGGAAGGGGGGGAGAGGGGATAGACAGAGGTTGCTCTGCTTTCAAGTTTTGGTAAAATAAATAACGTGAAGTTTGTGTAACCTGTGGAGTACTTTTGGAGCGCCCGTAATAGAGCTCTTAAGTTAGTAACAGGGTTGAGTAGAGGAGGGGTTGGAAGCGGTCTGGTCGCCATCTGCTGGATTGGGGGATGAGCTGAGTTGGGTGGATCGGTCAGTATGACTCACTGATATAAGTTTATTTGTGTATTGTTTTCATTTACTTATTTAGGTTGTTTTTCTTTTCTTTTTCTTTTCTTATTTTATTTTATTATGACTCCTTACCATGTGGTGAGTGGATAAAAAGGTCTGGAGGGAACCATTGCTCGATTATATATGGAGGGGGTGGCCCTAAATGAGGAAGGTAAGGAGGGACCCATGAGTCCTGTTTGGTCGGGGCGCTGGGTGCCTGGTATGGATGAAATCTGGTGTACTATAGACCGTCAGGCCGCCCCCACGGAGTGGACATGGCGGAGTGGCAACTGTGATGTGGTGACAGGAGTAAGGGAGAAAGTAAAATAGGTTGGAATCGGTTGGATGCCAAAATCCTTTTTTTTTGTGTATTATTTTTATTTAAATAGATGACAAGAGTGAGGCGATCTTGGTCGGTGTGCCCAATGCTCAGTCTTAGTCTCCCCGGACGGTAGTGTGGGGGGACGGTCAGCTGATGGGAGGAATAGTGCATAACATTAGAACTGTATAGAGATAGAACTAAAAGGATGGTGATAAGGAGGATAGTGTTGTTAGGATATTTGGGGCGCTCCGCAGGGTTTAACTCCATGGGATGGAAAAATTGGATGTTAGGTTGCTTCCGTCTATTTCAGGGTGGTGGGAAAAGGGTAAAATGTATAGATGTATTTTTTTCTGGATGTTTTTATATTGATGTATGTGAAACAACAAACTTTCTAAAGTAAAAAAAAAAAAAAAGCACAACAAGCAAAGTAGTAGTATTAGCTGACTATCTATCTATTATCTATCTATCTATCTATCTATCTATCTATCTATCTATCTATCTGTCTCCTATCACTACATGTGCACTGCGCCTTTTCTTTATAACACAAATCCCCATGCTCTGTTGGATGTATCACATAACAGACACTGACAATGCTGGATCTGGTTTATCATGCTGTACCTATGTTGTCAAATCAGATGACAGTCAGTTTTAGAACTAGTCACTGTGTCATAGAAAAAAGGTAAGGGAAAAAAAGGTACAATGGTACCAATGCTAATATCGTAAATGACAACTATGCTAGTTAAAAACAAATATCACAGAACCAGTGGTCATCTTAATATGTAACTTTTACATAATATGCTTTCCATTTGCCACACATGAGTGAATTGTGATTAATATAAGGGGTGGGGGAGGTGATATGTGAGCCAATGAGGGGGGTAGTCTCTCTTTATGTTAGTAAATTTACATATTAGAGGATTATTAGCCTGTGTTGACTGTTTATTCATTACTTTATAATTGCACCTCTTGTACATACAACTGTTATACAGTTGAAAGTTGAAATAACCAGGATTGAAGGAGTTATGCAGAATTAGAAAGACATGGCCACTTTCTTCCAAAGACAACAACACTAATGTCTCCAGTCTGGGTGGGGTTTTGCAATTCAGTTCCATTGAAGTTAATGGAGCTTAATTGCAAACCACCTCTGAACTGGAGACAAGAGTGGTGCTGTCTGTGGAAGAAAGGGGCCATGTTTATCTAACGCTGGATAACCCCTTTAAGTACTGAAATAAAAGCTAGGTAGGTCAGAATTGAGGGAACCTGTAAAACCTCAGCTTCTTTCCCTGCTTCACATTGAAGGTCGGTCCAGTTATGGGTTCTCCGGAATACAAGAACAGCACACTGGACTAACCCTACAGTTATAAAGTAGGAACAAGATCAGAGAGAAATTGCTCAATATTTAAGAGTGTGTCACCCATGAAATATCAGAGAGAATATTTTTTTTCTTTTATGAAACATAATTCATATTTTGAATTATTTCTCTAAAAACATTAATCTTTCCTACTGTAATAATTTTCTGCTTTTTATTCCTTCATCTAATTTGCGCCCTTGTCGTCTATTTTAATCATCCTGCTTCATCTCTTAGACTGGCAGGCTGTGTGCTTCTGTAATAAATGTAATTCATTTTTCATCTCTGGACTTGTAACCAAATCTTTTCACAAGTTGGGCATGGAAGTGATGATGATAAACAATCTGTATGAATTCTCAGAGATAACCACTTTAAAATTTAATGAATTTGTTACCCTGACTTTGGCCCACACATTAATTTCTTGTTCAATTAGATAGCATTACCATGTAAATATGTATACATGTGTATAATACATGAAGATGTGGGTCATAAGAATGATAAATGGAGGAAACATTATACATGCTTTGGATGGCACAGTGGTAATATGGCAAAGTGCCCTGCAGAGTTGGGGACGTGGGGCCAATTGAAACCCACTGTGTTATTGCCATGGGTTTTCTTTATTATCTGCATAATTGCTTCTGGCTTCAGCTAGGTTCTCCAGGTTCCTCATCTATTCTCTAGCTATAACAAATGTTAATTGGATTACTAACTGGCTACGCACAGCTGCAAGATCTGGCATCTGGAAGAAAACTTTATTATTAGTATTATTTTATTACAATGATAAGAACAACATTAAATTAATTTAATCTGGCATTAAAGCCTACCAGTCATAGTGCTGAGGTTGAAACCTCTTTTTGGAGGCAAAGCTTACACTGAAAGATCGGGTTGCTGGGAAATCACCTCATGTCCTGGCAAGTTCCGAGCACAGAACCATTTCTACGTTAGTTAGGCCTGTGAGTGGACCTCACCAGGGTGTATAATGTTTCCATGGCAACCTGTGGCATAAGTGCACCATGACAGTTACACTTTGTCCATATCTCAAAATATCTATTTCAACACTTAAAGGGGGTGGTGTCCGGCAGGAAACTAAGTTTATACTGATGCATTATGTAAAATGAAACATATCTCCAATGTACAAACTTTGTTTTAAATGTATTGTTTGATAGGTATAAACTCACTGATGCCCTCATGCTCCTGCTTTGTTTCATAATCTGTTGCCATTGGTTATGGCCCGCAAGGCATCTACTACCTTGAGTTACTTGTGCTCAGTTCAGTGCTCATGATCTGTCCCATTAGTACTGGCAGATGGTTTTCACTTCACATGAAAGCAAGAGGGATTGTAGGAAAGTGTCTGCACTGCTCCATGGCAACAACAGGGTCACAGTTCAGAGAGGACACTGAATAGACACAGGGAGAAGAAAAATGCAACAGGAATTTGTTACTTCACTAAAAAACAGCACATTTGTTCTCTTTTACTTACAAGTATGAGGTACAGATCTGATTATATCTTCTTTGCTTTGTGACACCATCCCTTTAAGTAAAATGTATTTATTAAAACTTGGACGTGTCCACTTTGGGCGATGCCTTTATAAGGGTTCTTTGAAAATAAGCTGATCAGCTGTAATCTGCAGTTGGACTTGGCACAGAGTCTTCAGTTGCTCTGCGGTGCCCCCACAGAATAAATGCAGTGTTGTATGATTAACATCAATGGCTTGTTAACACTATGTATAGATGTGCTAAGTCCTCCAGAGAGCAACAGTATTGATTGTTGAAGTTCCAAATGAGGAGTCCTTTCTGTCAATTTATAATTCTCCACTAGGGTATTGGAAAATTAGATTTTCTGAGTCTAACAATGTCTGTAGATTGTAATTAAAACCTCAATTATTGGTTACTTTAGCTTGACTTCTCTACTAGATACAGTTGCTGAAGTATAATTATAGGAATGTAAATATTCTTCTTATAGGGATTAATTCACATAGGATGAAAAAGCTGCACAGGCAAATTGGAGGAGATTTTACAAATTCCCAAGAGAAATTGTGAATGTTACAGATTTAGAAATCCATAGATTTCCATAGCATTATGATATGGACTTGTTGTGGGTTTTCTCTGTGTATTGCAATCTTTTTAAGGCTATGTGCACACATCATTCCTTTTTTGAAAAGAATGGATGCTGACTGAAGTGAGATCAGCGTCCGTTCTTTTCTGCAGGGGCAGCATTGCATTGAATTTAATGCAATGCCACCCTCTGTGCTCCGACATTGTCTTGGCAGTGTTCAAAAAATAGTTGTTTATATTATGTAAATTGTAGTGAATGGTCAATTTATTTGTGGGCACACCCAATTTAATTGTAAAAAATTTATGTTCCTGCAGACTATACAGCAGTATCGGCTGCAGGAACATGCCAAACCCTGCCTGGTGGCCGGCACACCATTTGTTTCTATGCAACGGACGGTGTGATACGTTGTGTGAGCTTAGCCTAATATAAGTACCGTGAATCTATGGCAAATCTCAGCAAATTCAGCCTATTACACCTTCACCACAAATTTGTGGTTAGTGTCACAGCAGAAATGTTGTTACTCATATAAACCTTAATATGAGCCATATTCAATATTTTAATATTAAGACATGGCACAGTTGGTTAGGAAAGTGATAATTTAATGTGGGGAGCCAACAGGTCCCATGTAGTTGAAAGCATTAAAATACCTTTGTTCTTTCTCGAAATCAAATTTATACAGCAAACTGGGAATGATACCTCACCAGGTAATACCTAACTAATGTACTTTTATGAGAGAGACTGAAGCGATCTCTAACTGAGAACAAATGAATCCATATCGGTAATTATTCATATTCCCTGAGTAGTGTTGGATCTACAGGCATACTTGTTATAACTGCAGATAGCAGAGCACTGTTGTAAATGTGAAGATGAATTACGTTATTGGATAACATTACAATTTTATGACTTTTTGACTCACTGACATATTGTATTCTCTTGTGCAAGAGTTTAGGGTCAATAACAATTTTTTTTGTTTTTTATTTTTAATTCTAGTATCTAATTTTTACTCACTGCCTTCAAGTAGTCCATCTATATTATCTTATACATCTCTCTCTCTCCCAATCTTCCAAACTTGGTGGGTGGAGTAGTATCTCTTTCTTAGTATACACTAAGTATATACTTTTTGGCTGCCATCATTGCTTTCTAAATAATATTCCTAGTTTTATTTGCACAGCTAAGGTTCTTTAGGCCTCCCAGAATACAAACTCCGGGTCTTCATCGATTTTAATTTTCAGTCTTTCTTCCAGTTTTTGCAAAAGTGTATACCAATATCTATGTAGTTTTGAGCATCTCCATAAGAGATTATTCAAATCCTCTTCATCATTTAAACACCTATTACATTGATCTGTATCTTCGAGCTTCATTGTGTGAAACCTTTTTGGGGTATAGGGTATCCAAAAAATAATAAATAGTTGTCGAACTATGTGGTTTCTTCTACTACTACACTGGTTAATCTCTGAAAATATTTTATCCCAATCTATATCTTCGATACCCAAATCTCTTGCCTATTTCTCTTTAAACTGACTATTACTTTTAGGTTCAAAATCTGTCTTCATAATTCTATATATTTTGCCTATTTTGTTGCTTTGCACACCCTGTGTATGAAAACTTTATGTTTCTGCATAGTGAATATCATTTTAGTGCCTGTCTTCAAAAATGTGTGCTTTAGTTTAACATATTGATAGTAATCTGTTCTTCTTAATGCAAATTACCTTTTAAGTATTTTAAACAACTTAATAGTGCCATCTTCAAGAAATAAGTGTTTAACTTTAACTATTCCCTTATTAACCCAAAAAATGAAATCCTGTATTTTGGCTAGTTGCATATCACCTGGGAGCGTGCTCAGTTATGTATGTATATACTTTATTATTTTACACTAAAGTTAAGGGCTGCAAGGACATCGCTAAAAATGTATATACAGCCCTTGCTGGCGATAGTTGAACCATGCAATAGGCTCAGTAAATGACCATTCACATTGCTGATCTGGCCATGTAATACAGAATTAGGAGATATCTCTCTTTTGTTTTAGATTGTTACTTCAGCAGGCCATACACCTTGAATAACTAACAAGCCATCAGTTAAATCTCCTGCCTGCCGTCCACGCCATAAACAGGAGAATTAAGCACAGACTAAAGCTCCTGTGTTGTCTATGGGGAGAGGGGTAAACTGTAGCAAAAACGACCCCTATCACCACCAACATCATCTGTTGGTTGTGGTCCAAAAAGGCACTATACACTCTAGACTGAAGGCCAAATTTGCTGTGGCTGACAACCGTCTAAAGTGTATGGGGGTTTAGATATAAGCTTTAGAAGTTTTATGCAATTAAAAAATTAAAGCCCATGGGGTATTCTCCTGGGTTGCAAAGGTCCAGTCTTAGGGCCACGGCGGCGTCCCGTGCTCCGGACCGCACCCCCTCTCCCACTTCTGCAGCAGCCGGTGTCCATATGCAGGGACCCGGCGCTGCTGTTGCTTCGGCCCCGGGGGTGCCTCACCTCACCGCGCTTCTGTCCGTCGCTGTGCCGGCCGGCGCGCGCGTCCCCGCCTCCTAGGGCGCGCGCGCGCCGACTGTCTCAGGTTTAAAGGGGCAGTGCGCTCCTAATTGGCTTGTATGTCAATCACTCCCCTATAAGTTCCAGCCCTGCCCCCTTCCAGGTGTTGGAGCCTCTACATGCTTCCCATAGCGTTTGGCCCAGCTCCCTGTTGTTCCTGATTCCTGTCCGCTACCTGGTCCCTAGTCCTTGTTCCTGATTCCTGTCCGCTACCTGGTCCCTAGTCCTCGTTCCTGGTTCCTGCTCCTCTGTTACACTATTGCTCCTGTGTTCAGCCTGTCACCTGCGGTTACGCCTACAGACCTCTGCCAGCACCATCTCCTGCCTACTGCTCCTGCCACGCCTCGCCTGCCGTCACTAGCAACCAAGCCAGGGGTAGCGACCTGGGGGTCGCCTGCCGCAGCAAGTCCACCCCGCCTTGCGGCGGGCTCTGGTGAAAACCAGCGGCCCCTTAGACTCAGCTCCCTGGTGAGGTTAGTGCCATCGCTAGTGACGGTCCAGTGGATCCACTACTCCAGGCGTTACATCCAGCAACGTTTAGCCCTTTCTAAGCCCAGATTGATGGGTTGAACATTGACTGCAGATTAGGGAGACAACCTGTGAGCTTTATCTTCTTACATCTCAGCACTGAAAAGACAGATTAAATCAAAAGTTATGATTTCCTGATTCAACACAAGTAGACTGCCTTTACTTGAGTAAGGAAAAAGCTGCTAACAGGTCTGCTTTAAGGGTTATTGTTCTGTGGCTCTGTTATATGTGTGCTAAGCTTCAGTCTCATTTAGCTGTTCAGACAAAGGGGAGACTTGAGACTTGACGTCTTACTGAGAAATACAACTAAAATAACTTTGGTATTTATTAATTTATTATTTAACTAGAAAATGTACCTGGCGCTGCCAGGGTATAAAGTTTTAGTGTGTTAATTATACCTTCCCAACCACCATTATTGTGTGTGTGTTTGTGAAAGGAGGGGTGTCTGGTCAGACACTAACATCATCTTTGTGAGGTAAAATCTGATTTCCCGAAAATTCTATGGGTCTGTTTTGAGGCAGCTGCCCCTAGCAACCAATCAGATTCCAGCTCCCTTTGAAAGTTAAATTAACTATCATTAGTGTATTTGTGTGTGTGTGTTTGTGTGTGTTAGTGAGGAGGGGTGTATGGTCAGACACTGACATCATCTTTGTAAGGTAAAATCTAATCTCCAGAACATTCTATCATTTATTTCTATGGGTCTTTTTTTCTTGAGCTCCCAACAGGCCTGGCTGTCATTTCTGTGATTGTGATTCTTTGGATGTGCACATTCATGTTTCTATAACTCTAAAGGTCCTATTCCACAGAGCGAATCGGCCGAATCGGCGCCCAGGACCTGGAGGAAGAAGGAGCGCAGGAGGAGACCTGCAACATGTTAAGGTAAAGTATTGTGTTTAACAAGGGCTGCAAGGACATTGATAACGATGTCCCTGTAGCCCTTGCTAAACGATTATCAGGCCGTGTAATAGGCCCAGTAAATGAGCACCTTTGTGCCAAATATGGGGCCAAACAGTTCAGGCATTCGGAAGTCTTTACAGCACAGACGGACAGACAGACATCTATTTTTATGATATAGATAAACAGGAAAATGCAAGCCATTGGTGTGTCTTTAGAGGTCTCTTACAAACTTAGTTTGTGTGCTCACAGCATCGCTGACACGGGTACAAGCAGGCAGTCTATGCTATATACACTGCGTGGAAGGAGGAGTGGAAGGTGCATGGTAACCTTGCAGGTTATGGAAAGGTTATTGGGACAGAGCTGCAGCAAAGCCAAGACAGAGATTCTTTTAAGTACTATACATAAGGGTCTAGGAGCCCTGTGAAGTTTTTACCTTCCCCTGGAGGGTCTTCTTTACATGGGTTTGCTAAGCTCAAAGTTCACTTTGTATACAGTAGTGAAATATCTCCCACATGTATCCGCATGCTGTATGTAGCCATGTCATTAGTTCTAAGGCCTTTAATAAAACACATACTAGCTTTATAATATTCACTATTTTCCTCCCAGGTCTTTCTCCAAAATGTGGAATATTTTAGTCTTAGAGGATGCATTAATATAATGAAAACATTTTATAGAACTGGTAAAATAATTCTTGAACGTAATTTACTGGTTTCAAAGCCAAAAAGACTTTTCTGTTGGGGTAGTTTTAATTTAAAATGTAAATAATAAATCTTGATGGCAGAATTCCCTTACACAACTATTAGTTAATTTCCTTTTAATATATACTTTTCTAATGAAAAAGTTAAATGATGTATATCTCGAGCTTTTAAAGCATATTAAGCGAGTCAATAATAAAGAGAGACTTCTATTTGTTGCAAGAAAATCAGCATATTGTATTTTTTCATTATCTATAAGAGTGATGTGGTTTTTAGTTTAATCATTGAGTGAATAAATGCTCCTTAATTGTAATTTTTATTCAAAGCTATTAATAATTGCTGTAAATCTTCAAGTAAGTAATGAGAAGAGTGATCATCTTCAACTTCTGCTTCAGATTCTGCACTATTTATATTACACCATGACAGCATGTGGCCAAAAAGATAGCTAAAGGGGTTGAAACATGGAATACATTTATGTGAATAGCGTGGTCACATTTGAATTGCAGTCTAAGGGCCAGTTCACACTGAGCAAGATCGTCGGAATTCCGTGGCCGAGATTTCCGCCGTGGAATCCCGCCGTGCTTAGTGTGCTGCTGTAAGTGAATAGAGAGGGTGCGCTTGTCCGCTAACTCTCCTCTCCGCTCAAAGAAGTAACATGCTGAGTGGAGAACAGCGGCAGCGGACAAGCGCGCGCCCTCTCCATTCTCTTACAGCAGCACACGTAACACGGCGGGAATTCCGACGATCTTGCTCAGTGTGAACTGGCCCTAAGGGTCTCAGCGACTCTCTCTAACAGGTGAGTATTACAGAAGAGGGACCCTTTTTAATTTTATAGCCAGTGGATATTTCAGCTAAAAGAGATCGTTCCATATAAGACTATTCTAAAACAGGAGCCATGTCATCCTTGCTACAGCCAATGGGAAAATACAGCTGTATTTTGATAATTACAGCCATAAATAATGATTATGCTCTTTGTTTATGGTCATAATTCACCTCACAAATGGTGCTATTTCTTGCAGGTATTGTATCTGTTACAGGGCACAAAATTAAAGCAGTGGTTTTGAAATGAAAACTCAAAATGATAATAAAAGTAGTATTAGTTTTGCTAATGGGGGCATCTTATTATACATAAAGTCTGAGATACAACCTTTTCTTGGTTCTCGCTGGTTATAGGTGAATGCAGGAGAAAAAAAAGCAATTAGGTGTCAGGCTGGGACCCATGAATACAGGACAAGTCTAGCCCTAACGCTGGCCCCACCCCACTGTCCCTTCCTTTTGGAGTGATCGGCTCCTTAGTAGGTCAGCCCCAACCTGAAGACTGGTCGCTGTTCTAGTATAAGTGGAACACAAAGACAAGGACAAGACAAAACAAACACAATATTCACAGGGTCAGCTAGCCGGGTCATAATCTGTCGGTAGTCGCCGTACAAAATCAGAAATCAGGGGGATAGTCGTAAAGCCAAGCCAAAATCTGGAAATCAGGGAATAACAATCAGGATACACCGCTAGCTTAGTCACACTCAAAGAGGCTTTATCGCAGGCAAAGAGACATGACATGACCACAGCCCCTAAAAATACACAGAGCTGACTGGCTGTGCTGGCCGCTAGTCAGCATAACATTATTTTAGGCACCTGTGCCAATCGGTTGGGGGCAGTAAAGCCCCGGCCTCGGCAAGTCCAAGGAACACCTTCACAGGCGCGCTACTAGCAACTGGTCGGCCGGTCAACAGGGATGCCGTTGGCGTGCCCCCTCACAACCAGCCGGACCGGTTGGCAGGGACGCTGTCGGCATTACCAAGAGGCTGGAGGCACGCTCCGGCAGTGCCAAGCTCCTAACATTAAGATTGTACATTGCTGCCTTTCCCATCTGTAATAAAAAAAATTTTGAGCACCATTATGTATGAAATATGAATAGGTTTAAATAAACTACAATCTACAAAGGAACCATAAAAAGAGACAGATAAAGGTACTAGTTGTGTTCACAGGTTGTCAACTTTTTTGAAGAAGAGTCGTTTAGGTGTTATTTTACAAACACCTTTAACCCTACCAAAAATAAGTATAACTGCACAATTACCATGATTATAAAATACTTTATTGAAAATCTATCAAATTAAAATCAAATTAAAATTCACTAATATATAGTCAATACATGAAGTATAACAGCGAACATGTATATGACATCACATGCACAAATATTAATAATACAAATAAAGTGCATATAGTGCAAAAAAACCAAATCACAATTCTCAGATGGTCGACAATCAGTGTCGGACTGGGGTACCTCGGGCCCACCAGAGCAAATGATCCTTGGGGCAGACCAATAAAAAAAACAGTGAGACACATTTGTCTGTGACAAATCTTAGAACACCCTATATTTATAAAGCTCTGAGGGTTTGCTGGGAGTTGTAGTTTCTGAGAGGACAACCCTTTAAAAAATCACAGAGTGTAGAGGCTCCTGGTGGCTGTATCTCTCTACAGCACCAGTTATCAGAGGATTGTCTCTTTACTGTACTACAACTCCCAGCATATCCGGAGGGCTGCAGACTGTCAGGTAAATGCTGGGAGTTGTAGTGCTTATAGCTGTTGTAGTTGGGTCCTAGGTGCATCATATGCTGGATGCTTTGTGGGAGATCAGAATACATAGATCAGAATACATAGATCTGTCGGGTCTCAGTGACAAAACATATACCCCTACCATATTATCACCATACTGTCACACTATAATCATATTACCACCATACTCTCACACTGTTACCATATTATTACCATACTGTCACATTCTTACCATATTATCACCATACTCTCACACTCTTACCATATTATCACCATACCGTCACACTGTTACCATATCATCAACATTACGTCACAGTTACAAAGTTATCACCATACTCTCACACTGTTACCATATTATCGCCATACCGTCACACTGTTACCATATTATCACCATACTGTCACACTGTCACCAAATCCAGAAAACCAAGAACAGTATTACCAATAATACTTGTATATAAGAAAAAAATGTTATCACCTCACAGTGACCACCAACACAAAGTGACTATGGGGTCATTCACACATTTGTAGAATTCTGTCCGTACACGGTCAGTGTTCTGCGGACTGGACCTGGGAGCTCACAGCATCAGGATTAATTATGATGGCACTAGAGTACTGTAGTGACCACGGGGCAGTGTCAGTACACTAGGGCAAACCATACACTGACCCATTTAGACACCAATGGTAAACAGGCTCTGCACACTATATAAGTGATTACAGTGCAGTTACTAATGACCAAGTGATGCTATCTCTCTCTCTCTCTCTATATATATATATATATATATATATATATATTTACACACACATATATACCAAGACCAATATTGCCAATAACACCAGTATATAGGAAGGAAATATTATCACCATACATAGTACCGCCATATATGTTTCTGACCAAATCTTGTATACTAATAAATCACAGTACCAGATGACAAGTAACAAATATTACCATCACATACTGACACACGACCGCTGCTACTGAATAACATCCACTGGACAAAGATCACTATCACCTCATACAGTCATATACAGGTAGACCCAGCTCTACACAGGTTCTGTACTCTATATAAATTACAGTGCAGTTATAATAAGTGACTCACAGGGGACGTCTTCTCTGATCAGAGTTCTTCCCTTTTCATTTTCTTCTTCATCTGCCCTGGGCCGTTATGAGAACTTCTCCAAACCACGAATCCACAAAATCTGCCAGACAAACATTTTAGGCTCCTCACTTTGGCACCATCCTAATTTCTCTATAAACTACACATCTGTAATGGGCCCTTTACGCCCTTAGGCTGGATTCACACACAGTATATTTCAGGCAGTATTTGGTCCTCATGTCAGCTCCTCATAGCAACCAAAACCAGGAGTGGATTAAAAGCACAGAAAGGATCTGTTCACATACTGTTGTAATTGAGTGGATGGACGCCATTTTATGGCAAATATTTGCTGTTATCTTAAAACAACGGCTGTTGTATTGAAATAATGGCAGTTATTTACTGTTATATGGCGGCCATCCACTCAATTTCAACATTGTGAGAACAGAGCCTTTCTGTGTTTTTAATCCGCTCCTGGTTTTGGTTGCTATGAGGACCTGACATGAGGACCAAATACTGCCTGAAATATACTGTGTGTGAATCCAGCCTAATTTTGTAGGTAGGCTTCCTTCTGTGTAGCCACCTTATAGATGCCCCTTCTGTGTATTCCCTCTTATAGATTCCCCCCTGTGTTGGCCCCCTTATGGATTGCCCCTTATAGATGGTCCCCTGGGTTGTCCCTCTTTTAGATGTCCCTTATGTTGTCCCCATTACAGGTTGCCCCTTATAGATGCTCCCAATGTTGTTTCCCCTATAGATGCCCCTCTGTGTTATCCCCCTTCTAGATGACTGCAAGTGTTTCCCTTATAAATGGCCTCTTATGTTTTCCCCCTTATAGATTTCACCCCTGTGTTGTCCCCCTTATAGAAGCCCCCCAAGTTGTCCCTATAGATGCCCCCCATGTTGATCCCCTTATAGATGCCCCCCTTGTTGATCCCCTTATAGATGTCCCCCTTGTGTTGTCCCCTAATAGATAGCCCCCTGGGTTGTCCCCCTTATAGATGGCACTCTGTGTAGCCCCCTTATAGATGCCCCCTGTATTGGCACCCCTTATAGATGCCCCTTTTCTGTTATCCCCCTTATAGATGCCCCCTCATGTTGTCCCTTTTCTAGATGCCCCCCCGTTATCCTCCTTATAGATGTCCCCCTTATGTTGCCCCCCTGTGTGGTCCCCCTTATAGATGCCCCCTCATGTTGTTCCTATAACAGATGGCCCCCCTGTTATCCTCCTTATAGATGCCCCCTTTTGCTGTCCCTGTTATAGATGCCCCCCTGTTATCCCCCTTATAGATGGCCCCCAATATTTCCTTTATAGTTGCCCCTTTTGCTGTCCCCTTATAGATGCCCCCCTGTGTCGTCCCCCTTGAAGATGCCCCTTTATGTTGTCCCATGTATAGATGCCCCCTCCCTGTGTTGCCCCCCTTATAGATGCCCCCCTTCTGCTGTCGCCCTTAAAGATGACCCCTTGTTGTCCCCCTTATAGATGGCCCCCTAATGTCCCACTTATAGATGCCCCCTTATGTTGCCCCCTTTATAGATGCACCCTTGTCCCCCTTATAGATGTCCCCTTAATATCCCACTTATAGTTGTCCCCCTTATGTTGCCCCCCGTGTTGTCCCCCTTATAGATGCCCCCTTCTGCTGTACCCATTATAGATGACCCCCCTGTTATCTCCTTATAGATGCCCACTTATGTTGCCCCCCATGTTGTCCCCCATATAGATGCCCCCCTTCTGCTGTCCCCATTATTGATGTCCCCCTTTGTTGTCCCCCTTATAGATGCCCCCTTGTGTTGTCCCATGTATATATGCCCCTCTCCCTGTGTTGTCCCCCTTATAGATACCCCCCTTATGTTGACCCCCCGTGTTTTCCCCTTTATAGATGCCCCCTTTCTGCTGTCCCCCTTATAGATGGCCCCCCTTATGTTGCTCCACCCCGTGCTGTCCCCCTTGTAAATGCCCCCTTGTGTTGTCCTCTTATAGATTCCCCACTGTGTTGTCCCCCTTATAGATGCTCCCTTATGTTGTCCCATGTATAGATGCCCCTTTCCCTGTGTTGTCCCCTTATAGATGCCCCTGTGTTGGCCCCACCTTATGTTGCCCCCCCTGTGTTTTCCCATTTATAGATGCCCCCCTTTTGCTGTCCCCCTTATAGATGGCCCCCCTTATGTTGCCCCACCCCGTGTTGTCCCCCTTATAGATGCCCTCTTGTGTTATCCCTGTTATAATTGGGCCCCCTTTTATCCCCCTTATAGATGGCCCCCAATATCCACCTTATAGCTGCCCTGCCCCCGTGTTGTCCCTGTTATAGATGGCCTTCTTCTGTGCCTAGCAGATTAAAAAAAAAAAAAAAAAACACAACTCACCTAACCACTCGCTCCCCTGTCCGCTGTCTTCTCCTCTTCTTCCCCCGCTGGTGCTTGGCTCGGTGCGCGGCATCAGCGGGGGGCCAGATTGCCTCTTGTAACCGGAAGCAAGACACTGCTTGCGGTCACAAGAGTGATTGGGGAGAAGCACTGTATAACTGTCGGGGGCTCTGCCGCCTGACAATCAGTGTGCCGCATCAGCGTGGGGGGCCGGATCCTCCGGTGGCCCAGTCCGACGCTGTTGACAATACAAGAATATATATGGCTAAAATAGAAGTCACCACCACATAACCATTTACATAAAGAAAAAATGCACTATAGTTGCTAGCTGTGGCATGTAAGTCGTGGCAAGATGAACCTCACAGCATTCCTTCTATGGATGGAAAAAGAGTGTGATGTGTTGATGAGTTCCAGAGTATGGGAGATGACAGGAAAAATAAGCATTTACATGGGACATTTAGGCAGAGATGCCTGTAAGTATTTTTAAGCTGCCACTGCTTAAGTGGACTCCAGAGGAAAAAAAAAAGTTTTTAAATCACCTGGTGTCAGAAAGTTCTACAGATTTGTAAAGTTCTTCTATGTATTTATCAGCTGCTGTATGTCCTGCAGGAAGTGGTGTATTCTTTCCAGTCTGACAGGAACTTTTCAGAGCAACAGCAAATACTCATAGAGAACCTTTCCTGCCTTAGACAACGCCTGTTAGGGACTTTAGTGGTAGCAGAGAACACTGTGTCAGACTGGAAAGAATACACCACTGTTTGCAGGGCATTCACCAACTCATAAGTACTGGAATACTTGATATTTTTAAATAGTTATTTACAAATCTAGTTATTTAACTTTCTGACACCAGTTGACTTTTTCTCCGGTGTATCCCCTCTAATGGATAGCTAGTGAATAGATTAGTGAAAAGAAATATGGTAGATAAATAAAGAGAGAGGTGGCAGGAGCTGTTCAGGATTGGATATATGAACTGAAAGAAAGGGTGGAATTCCCATATGGTACTGAGCACAACTCCAGATCTGTCTGACCATCTGGGTCTATCAAACCTTTCATCTATAAATGATATTGATTACATATTCAGTCAGAGAACAGGACAACCATTTTCTTATTGTAGGTCACAATAATGATGATCTTAAGGTGGAAGCAATAATAGATAATATTTCTTTTGTTCATAGTATATTGAATGCTTGGTAATTATCCTTATGGACACTTATTATTGCGTAAAACTATAATCTTTACAGATGAACAGGCCTTTTCATGTGGCTCCTTGTCACAGCTGGTTGTAACATTTAAGTCCCCCTCCTGTCACCAAATCCAATAAGATATGGCTGCAGCACTCAGTTATTCCTCTACACCCGTCTTTTACGGACGATCCAGCAGTTTAGCATATGGGTGCACCATGTGTTTTTATTGTTTTACGGTTGCGTGCACAGCTTAAAAATAAGAACTCGGCAGGCAGACATACAGTCACTTGTTTGCACCTGTACTCCAGGAGAGATTGGGTGCTCACCACTCTTCACACACTGCATAAATATGAGGATGATGACAGCTCCCATTCCCTCTGCAAATTTGTATACCTCTAGAAAAGTGAAAAAACAGAATAAGGTCTTACTTTTACTTTATCCAAATGTGATAATCTTGAATGTGAGTTAAGGCTTCTGTTTTTGGAGCAATCCTGATAAATATTGAAATGCAGTAACGTCTTTATTGGAGAAAAATCAAGAAAAATAGTGAGAAGTAAAGGCTGAATTTACACACAAAATGGGAATTTTGATAAGGATCCAAAAATCTGATTCTTATCAAAAAGCGCCATCACTGACCAATTCATATAATTGATAAAGAATTAGGGACGCATGTATTTAAATGGTTTATAGCGTATAGAACTTCTGTGCACTGCCTCCTATAAGCATTCTCAAAGCGGTTGTCTCAGGAAGACATGTCCCTTTCCATGTAACCTATTGGGGCCAAAGGATCGAGGTTCCTTTCTTGAGACCTCACCACCTTCTCAACCCTCAACATCTCCCTGGTCATAAAGTAGCCAATACTTTTCAATTGACATGTAGAGGCCACAAGTTCCCCACAAGTTTGGACCCAACTCAGTAAAGAAAAGTGGATGCCATTGAGAGTGAACCTACATTTCTAAAAGCCTCTGCTCCCCCATTGCTCAGCCTTTAGTCTACTGTCTTTAACTTTACTCCCACCACAAGAATTAACAGCACTAAGAAACATAATATTATGTTATGGAAATGCTCTTTACGTGAATCTCAAGGTGTCTTTGAGTTGGATCTAATTCTTAGCTTGTTTGACCTTTGCTATTTTGAGGTTGCTTCTGGTTTTGTAGGAAATACTTTACTTTTTATAGAACCCAATCTTATTTTACATAAAAAGAAATAAAGCAAGATCACCGGCCTAAGAGACTCCCGCATGAAGCTGTTTTACCGCAGTGCACATGACAGAGCTATTGTCATGAATGGAACTTTGGCGCAGTCCTCGGTGCGTAAGGTACGACCGAGACTGCGATTTTGGCCATAATCTTCCATTTATTCTGTGTTTTGTTTGCCTTGTTGTTGCCCTGTCTGAACTGTGTCTTATTTCTTCTGGTCTGCTAATTGTTTTCCCTGCCCCACCCGTGTCTGTCCTGCTAAGTTTCCTCTGGTCATGTAACAGTTGACCGGCCTTGCCTCAGTGATTGACAGCTGGTCCCTCCAATCATCTTCTGTACTTGGTTCCTGGTCTCCTATTTAAGTTAACTGTTTCTGCCTGTGCCTTGCTGGTTATTGACTTAGTCTCTGCCTGCTTGTGTGTTCTGTTTTCTGGTTTCTCCTGATTCCTGCTTTGTATCTCTGACCTCCCTTGCTTGCAGCCTGCCCCTGATCATATTGCCTGTTTGTTCATTTTGTCTTGTCTATTGTTTCACGTATCCAGGCCAGGGATCACCGCCAAGTTGTCCGCTGCCATTTTAGGGCAGATTGTGGCAATTAGGTAGGGACAGTGGGAGGGGCTGAGCTCAGGGCTCACTGTCTCTGTGTGTTTGGTGTGACTGGTCCTGACAGCTATGTTATCTGATGAAGTCGAAGCATTTTTGAAGAATTTTGTCACTTGACTAGTAGAAAACTGTATTGTTCTATACGGAAACATACGCTAAACTGAAACAAAGTTTAAAAGAGCCACACAACTGATGCCTTTTAGATGTCAAGTGTCTTTATAGCGTCTTATAGTGTATGTTATGTTGCTCTTTTATTCCTGTTTTAGCATATGTCCATAAGAATGAAACAGGTATTTTTTTCACAAGTCAAGTACTGGAATTTCTGCTTTTTCTCCCCTATATTTTACACCACAGTTAGCTGAGGCTTTCATGTTTAAGGTTGGATTGACATTTTGTTACTGTTTCTTTTCTATTTCTTATCCTCCTATAACATTTCTATTTGACTTGCATAAAGTATAAAGAAGACATATTATAATATGCAAGGTATGGGAAAAAAAGACATGCATTTTTAAATACAATGTTTTTTTTAGTTTTGATTAAATATTTCATGCAGTCTAATAGGCTAACACATAAATAATATCACTTCATCTGTGGACCCTAACCTTTTTTTTTTTTTTTTTATTTAAGTGGGTTATTACAGTCTCATGACTGTCATTAGCATCAGGGAGTATTAGAATGACTTTATTTGAGGTCCTGACATAGTATATTGTTATAATTAAATGGGAATTCCATCCATGCATAGGGTTTATTGATGTACGATATGTCTTTACTTAAAAGTTTTTGGGGCTGGAAGAAAAGATACTATTTTTTAAATCTATTCATTGAATCCCATTTAGACGTGACATGAGGAAAACAGGCAATTAATTCCCTTCCTTTTTGCGGCCCCAAAGTTTGCCGTTTGACACCACCGCCTCAGATTGCCTCATTAAAGGCACACACCTGCTGTGATTGTATTCTGCAAATGAGAAGCAACTGGGGAGATTAGACTTAGATGTTAAGGCTGACTAATGTGATGATGCAGACTTTGATTTACTTAGTTGCTTCATCCATATGTAAGTTTTTTCCGCAGAGAAGAGACTGTGAAAGCTATATATGAGCTACTGCATGTTCAGTAACCTTAAAGAGTTAATTTGTGCTACTTCTTTCGACTACCGAGCGTCTTTAACCACTGATGTATATTACATACTTCATCGGCCTACGTTTCCTCTCCTGTTTACCTTTAGAGTCAACACTCTTTAGAAGAGCTCATTTTACAATGTGACTTCAGTGAAAACCAACTAATTCAGCTTTTGGCCAGTATTATAAAAAGTTCTTTTTTTTTTTTTTTTACCTACAGGCCCACAAAAACCCTTATTTTTTGCGCCACTAATTGTACTTTGCAGTGTACAACGTACGTTGACAAAGGTTATAGGGGTTATCTGGTGAAAACTGATAATTTATCATGCTGTCGGGGCTATGGGGAACATAACAGAGGTGTATCTCTATGCTGTCTATGCTGAATGGTTGTCTGCACGACAGGTCAGCAAAAGTTTGAAGAAGAGGAGTTTGGCACACACCAGGTGTCCTGTGTCCTGGCAGCTGTGATGGAGTGGGATAGGTAAGTATACACCTCTGTTCCCTGTAGCCATGGTAGCATGATAAATGATCATTTTTCACTGTACAACCCCTTTAGTTTGTGATTATTAGACAACTGCATTCAAGCAACTCTAAAAGGGTAGGTCTTATGTAGTGTTCTAAGTATACAATATTTAGTACTTACCAAAAGAATTCTAAGGAGAGACTGGTGAACCAAGGCTTGGCATTACGTGAAGATAAGGATTGCTTATTTGGTTTGATCCCACAGAAGAGACATTGAAAATGGCCAACTGAAAGAATTGTTTAGAAATGGTTTGAGGAACATGACGAAGAGTTCATGGTAAAAAAAAAAAAAAAAAGTTCTATCTATGAAAATCCCAACTCACTTATAGGACCTATAGGTTGCGCTACCAATCCTTTTTGCAGACATAACTATAAATTGCTTTATAGGTAGTTTAACATCACAATTATTCTTAAATATAAAAAAATAAAAAAACAAAGTAAAAAAATCGTTTGTCATGGTAACAGCCTGCTGTGCTGTTCTCATGGTCTCAAAGGATGAATGAGTTAAAAATGTATTGTGTGAAAAATATAAGAAAATGCATTTTTTATGTAATTCGTTGGCATAAAGCTATACCTGTAACAATATCTGCCAGGCTTTTAACTTCTTAAGATGTTTCCTGCACATGTTGCTTACATAAAAGCTTCTATTTTTATTACTTGAACTTCAGTAATGGGAGCTGAGGTAACAGGTGAGGACTTTTTTTTCACTGTCTTAGTAAAATTTAAGATTCTTAAGGGCATCTTTATGCTCTCTAGCTTCCTATGAACTCTAAGAAAACCTTTATTGAAATCTCTGTTATACCGATCAGAAGGCTTTATAAGCATTAAAAAAAATTTAGTCCAATCATTGATTGTTATTTCAACCTTTGGGTATATCATTGTGCCAAGTGCTGTAAAACTTAGATCTCAGATTACTTTCCATATGTCAATTTATGACCACATAGCAATCGACAAAATGTGTTGCTGGGTTGAATTTCCTTTTTGCACATTACTCAACAAAAAAAATCCTACTAAGTAAAAGCATTATATGCAAGTAAGCTTTTACATTCCATATCTCATTGGAAATTTTTTTTTGTTTATGCTAGGTGAGGTGAGGACTCATTAACTCCTTCTTCTCCACCGGGAACGGCTAGGCCTCGCACTGTAATTTATCACTGTTCATGCAGGACTTAAGGGTTTAGCATACTTGATGAATGTTCCTGTATGGAACTGTTCCACATCCTGTTATAGACTGTTACTAAGTTAACTCAGGAAATGTACTCCTCTGTACATTGTAGTAGTAGATGTTTTCCTTAATAAAATGCTTATAGCATTAGTTAAGTTTTAATTCTTTTTAATGCTGCTTTGTGCCTCAAGCACTGCATTATTTATCCCCTGGCTTTCTGTAAAGAAGCAGGGACATTTTCTGCAAGAATTATTGTAAAGTGGGACTCCAATTTTAAACAACTTTCTATACAAGCAAAGATTGGGAACTTTGTAATGTATCCTATTGGGGAGAAATGTCTCTATCTCTATCAGACTCTGCACCCCCACTCCTCTACCTTCTGCACTGTTGTTCACCGTTTACTGATAAACTCCATCTGAGGCAGAGAGGAGGCAGATTTTAGGCTTCTTTAGACTAGGTTAAAGATGCAGCCCACAGGAATCTGTGGAGAGGGGAAGATAATGGGGAAGAAGGAGCAGCTGCAGAGAGATAAGCAAATGTCCACCTATGAATGATGTGTAACATCCCTTATTATGCCGGCCCTAGACATTAGATTTATGTCAAACAAACTACATGTTGTGTTATTAATAAGTTTTGTTATTAATAAAATTAATAAGAAGTTCCCTCGAGAGGTGGCAACAGGCAGACATAATTTCTATCATATCACTATACATCTATGCAGGGAATATGAAGCTCTATACTGAAAAAATAAAGCACCTAACATGTGTAAAGCAATTAATCAGCAAAATATATTGGGCCTAATTACAACAAGATACTAAATGTGCCTAGGCCACATATATTAGACAAAGTTCAGCCGTACACTTGACCTGACCATTTAGACAAGTTTTTCAAGTCAAAGAGACTCCTGGACACTTCTGTCTGTGGCTTATGTGTCTTCAGAACAAAAGGATCAGACATGTTGAAATCCAACAGTCTGATCCCTCTCTCCTCTCCGCATCTGCCACAGGAGTAACAATTAGCAGCCCCCCATACATGTCATCTAATTTCACCAAAGCTGTATACTTGCCTGGTCATCTCTCCTGTCACCGTTTCCAGGGTGCCCAGTTTTTGCCATAGTTGTCTTTCTTGTTAGTTCTGGTGATGTGCGCCGCGGACAGGAAACACCCACTCACCATAGACCACATAGAACTCAGGCACTGAACACTTGGGAAACTGGCAGCAGTGGTGGAGTGGGTTGGATATATAGTTTGTAATTTCCAAGGCAGCCCATGAGCCATGGTAAAAACAGCCAAAGCCCTGACAGCCCCTTTAAGTTTTAGCTACTTATGAATGGAGAGATGGTCGTTGAATAGCAACTGTATTGAAAATGTATAGTTGGATGCAAATTATATGACAGCCCTTATGTTCAAACATATCCAACATGGACTTACATGAACCCATTGTTCCAGGCTGTTAGATAATATTTCGGTTTTTTTTTTTTAGCATAAAAAAAAAAGAGAAATAATACAAAATATAGAAGAAATGTAGTGTAATGGGAAATCAGGCTGTTATATAGTACATCAGGTGACATATGTAGTATATTTTACCTCCTGGTAGGAAAATCTATCCGAGTTAGACTGATAGAAGTAAAACATGCAGTAGTTCTATATACACATCTTCCAGGATTCATAATAACAAGTGTATATTCTGTGCTGAACAAGTTGATGTCAGAAGACTACTTATTCAGTAAAAGATGTCCTCCATAATTCTCCTCTTATGCTGTACTAGGGAAGGATTATTGCGTCAATTTATATTCCTTCTCTTCTCCTCAGACACCACCAGATGAACAGACTCATTCTGAAAAGCAGCCACAATTGGAAAAAAAACAAACATAATACAATATTATTTATTTTGTCTCAGTCGTCAGAGTCTATAGCCCGGGATATCAGAGTACAACATCAACCATTATGTTCACCTTGGCTGCTTCTATATGAACTGTAACAAAATAGATTATTGCCAGCCTCTTGTGGAGCACAGCGGAGCTATCCCGCTCCCAACCCTCAATTAACCTGCGTCTTGTAAGAATGAATTGCTATTTGTTTAGAAAGCAAAACCTTACATTTTTTTAAACTGTGTTTTATAGCGAGGCAATGAGTCAGTGTGACTATGAGGCTAATATGTGGACGAGAGTAGCTCAATGGAACACAGCACCTAATCTATAAGGGACTTTTTCTACTCTTGTTGTTTTTTTGTACCATTTATCTGACTTCATGACTTGCTGTACAAAGTGAAATGAAATCAACCGTACAATTGTGCTAAATATTAATAAATCTCAGTCCCTGCCTGAGCACTGTAATGTTCCGACTCTCTCTTCATCACATGCCAGATTATAGAAACCAATTAAATGAGAAAATCACAAGTAATTTGGGATAGTAAATGATTTTCTTCACATGAGTTACTGAATATTTTATGAAAAAGCTATTTAATTAAAAAAAAAATATATATACATTGTTATTAACAGCTATTCATGGCTTATCCCCTGAGTGCCTCTTGTTTCAGGCAAAGCAGACCTGTTTTCCTTTGTATGTGTTTTGTTTTTGCTTTGGCATTTGAAAAATGAAATAAAGAAAAATGGTTGCTTTTATAAATTACAGAATTATAGGCAGAAAAATAAACCTACCAGTTAAGGAAAAAAAAAAAAGACCAGCTACCAGGTGCATGGCGGTAGAATTCTCTTTCTTGAGAGAACAAGATGTTTTGTGCTTGCAGTTATTGTAAGAATAAAACCTGATTATAAACATTACACTTGGTGAAAATGATCATATGAATTAGTACAATGCAGTCTGAAGTGCTTGGATATCCATATCCGTGGCATGGTGATTTAGAGGGTTAGTAAAGAGTATTCATTTCCAAACAGGTAAACTGTATGCATAACTGTATTTACCAATAGGCACCTGCAGATGTGCCTAGGACGACACCCTGGTGGCACCTATGCTGTAAAAACATTTTTTTTTTTACAATTGCCTCATGTCGGCAGGGGGTGGGGTGGGGTTACAGTGGGGGCATAATGGAAGTGACTGGAGAGGTGAGTAGCTTTTTTTATTTCATTATGGTAGGAGATTGGGGGCTTATCATTACTGGGGGCACAGGACAGGAGTCATTAGTACTGAGGGGCACAGGAGTTGGGATAATCACTACTGGAGGGCACAATAGGGGCAGATAAGATCATCACTACTTGTGGCACAGGTGGCGGATCATTACTACTAAGTGCACCAAAGGGAGCTCATGTAAAATTTTCTTATTATTTTCACTGTGCACTCAGCACAGTAGATAGGTGACACGGCACTTCTTGACCCCTTCCTCACTGGGCCGGATTCAGTGTCGCCCCACCTGCTGTGTTGAGTGTACTGTACTTTTCCTAGGAAGAAGGGGTTATGTCCCTGAACCCCTTCCTTGCAAGGCCAGGCACAATGTACTCAGCAATGTACTCAGCAATGTGCACAGCAAGTAGAGGACAGGCTGGCCCCTGGAGGGTTAATGCTTTTGGAGCCAGTGTCCCACCTGCTGTGCTGAGCATACTGAATTTGGCACAGCAAGGATGGGGTTAAGTCACTTAACCACTTCCTTGCTGGGCTGGAATCTGAGTGCACTGAGCATAGCAGATGGGTGGCACTGTGCCTTGCTAAGTGAGGAACGGCTAAGCCACTTGACTTGACCCCTTATTTACTGGTTGTTGGCATAGTGCTGTCCAACACTATACTTAGTGCACTGCACCTGGTCCAGCTAGTGAAGCTTTAAGTTACTTAACCCCTTCCTTGCTGGGTGCTGTGCACTCAGCACAGCAAGTGGAGAGGAGTGCACCCCACTTTACTTCAAACTATGTTTTCTCTGAAACAATGCAGCATTTCATAGTATAAAATAACTGTTTATAACAAGGGAGGTACTATTTCATGCTGCTTGTAATTTGGCATTATGAATTTTCTGACAGACTTCCTTTAAAGGTGTCATATTGTTAACCAGCACTCTAAATTCTTGTACACCCAAGTCAAAATGTTGTGTTCGTACTCAACTTTTTTTTTCTACTGTACATATGATGTGAGGATCTATAAAGGGTTGTATTTAAAATGGTGCACCGGATCTGGGCCTAAACAATCCCTGTTTGAAGAAGGCAAATGAAAGACTAGAAGAGATAGTAAAAGAATTAGACATAAGCTGTTGATGTCCTGTGGAGATCTTCATCTGTTGATTTAAAATGTGAAGAAGCTCCAAAGATTAAAGGGGTATTCCAGGCAAGAGAATTTTTTTTTTACATATGCCCGGGGAGTGGTTGTTTTAAAATAATAAAGCACACTTACCTCCCTGGCAACAGCACCTATGCCACTATCCTGCCACTCTCTCACTTTGTTCGGACACTTCCGGGGCGCTGTGGCTCCAGGACTTGCAAGTGGCCAGAGCCAGAGAGCTAAAAAAAAAACAACAGAATTAAACCAGATGTTTGGCACTCTGGAGTATGGTGGTGCACATAGACAGGAACAAGTTCCACAAGTACTGTACAAAGATTCTCAGCACTCACTAGTATTGAAAATTGCAGTGCAAGTTATTGCATGTCCAAGGTAGAAAAGTATAAAGACAGAATGCGTTTTGGTATGCGCTTTTTTGAAGTGGCAGTTGAAAAAGGTACATGCTAAAACACATCGAGGGAGCTCTCATAGAACAAAAGTGGAGCAGTTTACACCAGGTGTATATTTACACTCTTTGATAAATCTCCCCCATCATGTCTGTAAACTTTTCTACCTTGGACATGCAATAAAACTTCATTGTTCAAAATTTTGAACAATCAGAGACTCTAGATATAGCTGGAGAAGCGCATAGCTATTCACATTTTTCCCTGGCTCACTACTTAACCTGACTTTTTGCAAGAGACATGCTCCACAGTCTTACAATGGAGCCTGTCTCCTGCAATAAGTTGGATTGAGCGGTAAGTTAGACAATGTTAGACAATGCAGTGCATTACTCTACAAATCACTTGGCTCCATTAAGTGAACATTTAAAGGTATAAAATTACCTTAAAGTGTACCTGTCACTATAACTTTCAAAATCTAAACCAAAATTGGATGGGATATAAAGCAAGTTTGCAATTTACATTCATTATTTTTTTTTGTTATCTTAAAAAACACGGCACTTCCTGTTTTTTTTCTCAGAGAGTCAGAAAAGAGGAAGTCCTGTATTTCCCAGGCCATCTGAGGGCTCACAGAGAGAAGGCAGTCATGTGATTGATGGACACAATGAGCTGTGACACTCTCTACTGGCTGGAATTCCTGTATTTAGTCTTTTTTTTTATCAACCAGTACAAGTCAGAAAATTTGCCTTCAGGAGACTGGACCTAGATTTCTGGTAAGTACAGCTTTGTTTTACAGCATGATAACAAAAATAATAATAATAATAATAATAATAATAATAATAATAATAATAATAATAATCAATGTACATTGCAAACTTGCTTTGTATTAAATCTGCTGTTGATTTAGATTTTGAAAGTTATAACGACAGGTGCACTTTAAACACATCTCAAACACATGTCTTATTTGTTTATGGACATACACTACAGCATGCGGGTTATAGAGGGGCAAAATAAAAAAGGCAACATTTAACCCCTAGACGACCTAGGACGTACCAGTACGTCCTGGAAGTCTGTCCCCAGACGACCCTGGACATACCGGTACGTCCTGAGCTATGAAGCTTCATAGCAGGTGGGGGCCGGCTGCAATCAGTAGCCGGCACCTCACCGTTAATGACACGCTGCAGCGTGACATTAACTCCTTAAACGCCGCGGCGTTTAAGTGTAAGGGACAGGGGGAGTGGTAAAACAAAAACAAACAAACAAAAAATACTCACCAGCCTAACTTCCTGCCACTTCCATTCCAATTCTCACTGTACCTGCTACTCTGTCTCCTGGTCCCATCTCAAAGCACAGAAAGGAAATAATTGGCTAATTTAGGCTGCAGTGGTGATTTGCCTTGACTGATGATTGGTACACTCCCAGACATTTTTGGTATGTCAAGATGGAGCAGAAAAATGTGATCTGTGGGTATCCAGTCACTGTTGAAATAGCAATGGCAACGGATCAGGCAAGTAAATGTAATTTTTTTTAAGGTAATCTGTCATCTCTTTTATATTACCTTAATCATGACTCATTAGGGAGGTGCCTGATATCTTTTTCCTGCCCTGCCAGCCCTGAATGATAGAACTTTTCCTATACCTAAACAAGAAGAGATCTATGAATCAAGGTGGATGGGGCAAAGCTCCCATGAACTGCCAAGGACTGCCATGATGATAGTTAAGTGGTTTTCGCATAAATCACTGATTTTTTTTAGCCAGTTGCATTCTTGATAAATCCCCCCCAATCCTCCCAATATATTTAAAATAAAAAGTATCACTCAATGGTAATCTGACATACCATATGGGCATACAGGAGTAATTGGATGGCAGCATTCATCCATCCAGTACTCCTGTAAATGGTCAACTAGTAAAGTAAAATGCATTTAAAAATTAATGTTAGCAAATGAAAATTATGCCCATTAGTAATAACCTATCATTTTAAAGTTCCTATTACTATAAAAGTGATACTGACAAGCTTACAAACTAGTTAAACCTGGTCAATGAACATAGAAAAATAGCATACATTAAGGTGAATACTGACCACAATGGAGCTAAGAAGTTCCAGACATACATGTTTCCTATTAGTTTTATCTGAGGTCATAAGTGATGCGCCATATTTTAAACATATTAATCTTTTACTAGTATTGTCCAAAGTTCATAGGCATTTAGATTACAATGAAATAAGCCACTATTTTTTTTTTTTGCATTTTCCCTACATCCTATGTTTATTAAAGGGGTTATCCAGCGTGGGGGCACTTTTTGGGGGGACCGGGGAGGAGGTGGCTGAAATAAAAGACGTCCACTTACCTCCCCGGTTCCAGCGGCGGGTCCCGCATCACGGCGCTCCGGTGCCCAGTTCCAGGCCGCTTCCTGGTGTCTGACGCCGCCCGAGACGCTACGTCTCAGGGCTGCTCAGCCACTCAGTGAAGGAGGCGGGATCCGAGCGGACTTCAAACGGATCCTGCCTCCTTCACTTTAACCCTAGTATATTAGTTTACTGCTACTTGGCCAGTGCTAGACTACAATTTTTATCCATCCTTGGTTTCATAGTAATCACGCAAACACAGCAGACTTATTACTTAGTGCTGGAATTACATAAATGTTCTGTAATTAATATTCTATCCAGTTCATATTCAGTAACATTATATTCTGCTGAATGATACCATCCTTTTACAAATAATGCACATTTCTAAGTACCAATTTTCCTAAAGTAATCTTCTTTGTACAGAAAAATTGCAGACCATTGTTAGGGTTAGTTGTAAGAGAGCAGGTTCATGATGAGAAATTCAATGTTTCATTGTTTTAAATCGGAAATGGAGAAAAAAAAAGACCATGTCCAAGTACAGAAGAAAAAAAAATGCAAACTTAGATTAACACGGGGGCCACCGGTCATCCTGTAGCCATTAAAAGTACTGTAAGTATAAAGGTACAATCAACACAATCTCAAGCTACAGCAAAAACTGGTATATCTCTGAATGGCAGTCAGCTGCATCAGGCACAGGAAAGTGTGGAGTAAACAAGTAACCATATTCAGTTATGATATGTAAAATGGCTGGACATGGAAAGTAGTATGAATGTGTCCCGAAGATAAAGATTCTTAGCTTAGGCTGGGTTCACACTATGTTTTTTTCATCCGTTTTTTTCGTCTGTTTTTGGAAAAAAACGGATGCATTTGCATGCATTCAATTTTCTATTGATTTCCATTATAAAAAAAAGGATCAAAACGGATCCATTTCTTTTAACATACACCAAAACGCAGCTGACACTACTTTTGTGTCTATTAAAAAAAACCGGATCTGTTTTGATCCGTTTTTTTTTTTTTTTTTTTTGCAATGGAAGTCAATGGAAAAAGGGATCAAAACGGATGCACACAAATGCATCTCTTTTTTTCATCCGTTTTTCATCCGTTTTTTGCAAACACATAGGGGAAGATTTATTAAAGGGTGTAAAATTTAGACTGGTGCAAACTGCCCACAGCAACCAATCACAGTTCCTCTTTCCTTTCAGCACTGCCTAAAGCTGAGCTGTGATTGGTTGCCGTGGGTAGTTTGCACCAGTCTAAATTTTACACCCTTTGATAAATCTCCCCCATAGTGTGAACCCAGCCTAAGCATTCATTTAAAGATTAGATATTTTCAGAAAGGTAAACATGAATCTTGACCATATATTACAGGGGCTGTAAATTGCAAACATGTCTCCTGCACCCCCAAAATAATGAAAACCATTATGTAATGAATGTACTAGGGAATTAGTCTTGTATTGCCTCTTCTGTATATTTCTTTAAGGAAGTGTAGTCAGTAAACAGTTCTGTTGGGAGGGGGAGGGAAGTTGTAATTTAAATTGACTAGGTAGTAGGGCTTCTTGTATCTAAAAAGTTACTTCAATGTGCAAAAGTATATTGTTAGTCCTAGGACAGTCCGATGTATCCTAATGAGGAATCTGTCAAATTAGAAACATAGAAGATTGTTGGCAGAAAAAGACCACTTGGTCCATCTAGTCTGCACTTGTAATATTTCCTTTCTTATTATCCTAGGATTGATATATGTTTATTACAGTCATGTTTACATTCCATTATTGTAGATTTTCCAACCAAGCATCTACTACTCTTTCAGTAAAGTAATATTTTCTTGTGTTATTTCTGATCTTTTCCCCAACTAACCTCTAACTTTGTCCTCTTGTACTTGAATTTCCTTTTGAACCTTAAAGGGGTAATCCCCCCAAGAGCTAAAAAAATGAAATACTCCCAAACCTAGCTATTCTTGCTCACCAAGTCCCCCTGAGAATTTTGAGCCGTCTCCCGTCTTTCTAGCTGCTTCCGTTCCATAGTTACAAGTTTTAAAAAAAGCTGAACTATATCCAACATGGCGACAGCCAGAGAACTACATCTACCATCATGCAATGCTTATGTGTGATTGGTCCATGATGAAGAAGAGCTGTGTGATATATCAGAGCCGAGTGGGTGATGTAGCAGAGCCGAGTGAGCGATGTAGCAGAGCCGAATGATTGATGTAGCAGAGCCGAGTGGGCGATGTAGCAAAGCCGAGTGGGCGATGTAGCAGAGCCGAGTGAGCGATGTAGCAGAGCCGAGTGAGCGATGTAGCAGAGCCGAGTGAGCGATGTAGCAGAGCCGAATGATTGATGTAGCAGAGTCGAGTGGGCGATGTAGCAGAGCCGAGTGAGCGATGTAGCAGAGCCGAGTGATTGATGTAGCAGAGCCGAGTGGGCGATGTAGCAAAGCCGAGTGAGCGATGTAGCAGAGCCGAGTGAGCGATGTAGCAGTGCCGAGTGAGCGATGTAGCAGAGCCGAGTGAGCGATGTAGCAGAGCCGAATGATTGATGTAGCAGAGCCGAGTGGGCGATGTAGCAGAGCCGAGTGAGCGATGTAGCAGAGCCGAGTGAGCGATGTAGCAGAGCCGAGTGAGCGATGTAGCAGAGCCGAGTGAGCGATGTAGCAGAGCCGAGTGAGCGATGTAGCAGAGCCGAATGATTGATGTAGCAGAGTCAAATGGCCGATGTAGCAGAGCCGAGTGAGCGATGTAGCAGAGCCGAGTGATTGATGTAGCAGTGTCGAGTGGGCGATGTAGCAGAGCCGAGTAAGCGATGTAGCAGAGCCGAGTGAGCGATGTAGCAGTGCCGAGTGAGCGATGTAGCAGAGCCGAGTAAGCAATGTAGCAGAGCCGAGTGAGCTATGTAGCAGAGCCGAGTGATTGAACGTTTCATATCTGGAAGCAGATGGCAGAGACTGGAACAGTTTCACAAGAGGTCAATCCTAGGGTCAGCAGCATCAAAGTCAGCAGTCAAAGTCCCGGGCTGGGGTTGGTTGCTGGCGCTGCTGGTGAGTCCTGGGGGGGCCGAGGGGAGTGGGTGCCGCTTATTCAGGAGGAGGAGGGGGGTGAGCAGGTGCTGCTTATTCCGGGGGGGGGGGGGGGGTGTGCCTCTGGTGTGAGTCCCGCAGCCCCGGCATTCCCCCCGCCGCCCCCTCATCATCAGCCCCGGCATCTTCGCCCGCCCGCACCGCTGGTGTTAGCTGCAGCTGGGTCCCGGGGGGGGCACGGATGGTGAGCGGGTGCCGCCGCCGCTTCTGCTTATTGAGAAGGGGGGGGTCCCGCTGGTATGAGTCACGCCGTCCAGATACCTCTGGCCCCATCAGCCCCGGCATCCCTGCCCTCCGCCGCCCCCATTACCAGCCCCGGCATCATCTCCACCGGCACCCCTCCAGCTGAGTCGCGGGGGGGATCATGTGGTGAGCGGGTGCCGCCGCCGTTGCCGCTGACTCCCGGGGGGTGGAGGCGGGTGTCGCCGCGGCTGCTGCTGAGTCCTGGAAGGTGGGGTGGGGGGGTTCGGGTGTGTGAGCGGGTGCCGCCGCCGCTGGGTCGGGGGGGGGGGGGGTTTGAGGCGGGTGCCGCTGGAGCCGCTGCTGCTGAGTCCTGGGGGGGAATGGGTGTCGCCGCAGCTGCTGCTGAGTCTCGGGGAGGGAGGTTTGGTGTCGCCGCTGCTGGTGAGTCCTGGGGGGGTGCAGATCTGCACCGATCACCGGGACTGTTTGAGGGGGCACAGGTGAGCTCAGAGGTGGGGGGGCACAAAGGTGACCTGGGGGAGGGAGTCGGGAGGCACTGATCAGCAGCTGTCAGTGTCCTCACTTACTTCAGTGGACACTGAAGAGACTGGGGACACGTGATGCCGTCTCGGAGGGTGCAGGCCAGGAGCAGGGAGCCGTGTCGGAGTGGACTGAGGTCTGATGATTCTATGCAATCCGTGGGGGTGGATGCATCTAGATAACAGCAAAACTGTGCAGAATCCATAATAACTTTATATTGGAAAAGTGGAAAGCTACGGGTGGGCAAAATTTTTTTTGGGGGGAATACCCCTTTAAGGGGGTTATCCAGCGCTACAAAAACATGGCCACTTTCTTCCAGAGACAGCACTGGTCTTGCAAAACATTATTTTATTTTTATTTGGATTGCCAGCACCTTTGCACACAATGTAAAGTACGGTCAGCAGCTGTACTTTTGTGCAGAGTTATTTTCTACGGCAGCAGTTCACTGAACTGTGGCCGTAGGAAATAGATATGCTCATTATTTTCTACGGCTGCAGTTCGACAACGGCCATAGTGTATAATATGTATACACACTACAGCCGTTGTTGCATTGAACTCAATGCAATTGTCTTGATTTCATAATCAATGGCCGTTATTTTCAGTAAAAAGAATGGCCTTTGTTAATAAAATTCATTCATTGTTTGAACATGGCCTAAAATATTTGACTTTGGCTTGAAGTTTACAAACAATGAGGCTAAGCTCAGAAGCAACTTCAGGAGCTGGAACTTGTATTAGATTATCTCCCTATTTGCTTGTCTCTCCCTGTACACAGGGTACTTGCAAAACTTACAGCTAAAAAAGTGACTGAATGGTCTGACCAGTAGAAGCAGAGCCAGTAGACATGTGGTCTGGCCAAAGGCCAGACTCAAACTGGTCTAGACTAGTTTTATGTCCGCGCCTAGATGAACAGTGGCTGGACTGCAGAATGCCCTTATCGCTTGAAAGGTGTCATGTGACCAAAGCATCTTACTCCTATCTGTGTGTTTGGCTGTGGATAAGATCCACCAGAAATGGTAGCCTTTACATTAACAATATACTGGCTATCACTAGTAATTCCCCCTTTTTAACTTGGTCATATAGCTTATATTGCTATTGATAAATATTTATTACTTGTTCTGTTCTGAAAATTAGTTAATTTGCTTTTGGGTTGTGATATGTCAGACCTGACCAAGTTCTAGAGTTGGAATGATTGTTGGTGCATGTCTGGTAGAGTACTCTGTGACCAGAATTGCTAAGTTTCTGTCTGTGTGGGGGTCTATTGTTTTCTTGATCATATCTTAGTATAAAAAACATCTACAGACAGGAGTAACTGTGGTTTAAAATCCAAGCTTGATGCATGGGACCAAAGAGCGCTACACCGATTTGTAGCTGGGAAACACAAAACTATGGCTTCTCCAAATTACTGCACACCCCTAACTAGATTTATTTTTTAACAGAACACTTTAAAAAACATAATGAAGTTATATAAGCTATGCGGCGATGTTACTGGTGATGTCAAATGTGTAAGGAAGTGCTAAACTATGTAAAAACAGGGTTGTTCTAGTTATTTAGTTCAACTCTGCATGTATGGCCCAGCAATTTTTACTCTTCTTACTATTCTGGATCTGGCTGTGAATGCTCTCTCCCTTCTGCCTGTCTGCAGTGGGGCTCAGATATTGTTAAGCACCACTACTTGACTAAACCCTATCCATTTACTTGTTAACCACCAGAAATTGAAGTGATTAAATGAGAATAACTGTGTTTTCTATAGAATTTCTATATGAGGAACTTGTTGATAATCTATCCTCTTTCTTATCCATTCTAGGTTTTCATTATCTACCTTTGGCATTATTCCTGTGCCATCGGTACCATGTTGTCCTCCATGTCATCATTGCACTGTAATGACATTCTGCCTTCTCATACATGGCCTTGAGACAATCTCTAGTTGCAGCAGGGATATATCATTTATGTTGACATCAGCACTGCAGCCAGGTATTGTCTATCGAACACAGACAGATGGTAATGGACAAAGCATCATCTTGTGCTGACACCAACACCCTAGTCCTGACATGAAAGTTATGATGTTAAAAATAAATGGTACGTGATATACAATTGGTTTACATTTAGAACATGTTGCTCCTTATTCTTAAGGGTTAGAATACTCATTTAAGGCCAACAGGATTGTTGACATATTGAAATATATTATTTTAAATTCCAGCTCTGATGGGATTCTCAGTAGTTTTTGGAAAACATATGCCAGTAGTAATAGGGTTCTTTACAAGAATTATTACATCATACATTTTAGTTTTAGTAGTCCTTTACGTATTGTAACAAATATACATTGCTACTTTGTCATTAATTACTGAAACAATTGTTAAGGACTAATGTAGAGGTTTCTATAATAATCGTGTTTTGAAATGCAAATGTTACTTGTTGTACTTAAGACAATCATTTTGTTTAGCTTGCACTGATTGACAACTCTGCCGGGCTTGCACATACATAAAAATGTTTATGTGGCAATTTACAGGCCTATCTTAGAATTTCAAAGGACTTAATGTTGTTTTGATCAATTTCCCTCAAGTCCCTTATTGATTTAATGCATTTCCTCAACGTGCAATCCTAGAACTTGTAGCACTGTGGAAATGTAATGAACAGAACACATCTGGCATTTTAAAATAATTTTATTGTGTGAGTTATTATTTTTAGTTTCTCTAGGTAATTAGTTGTGCATTGTATGCATTTTAACCCAGGCAAATGAACCAACAAACACATCCAAGGCTTGTTTCCAGGCTAAGTCTGCAAGGTTTCTATAATAAACACTGAGTGCTGCATTGTGTTTCTTGGAGTTCAGCAGAAGGTTAAACAAAACCTTTCTTAAATGATTAGAACTTTGAAAAACTGCTATATGTGAGATTTCCATTTCCAAAGAAATTTAGAAAATTGGGGTTGTGTTAACCCACCTACCAAGCTCCCATTAGGTGGTCTGGAAATTTAAGACACCTACATTGAATGAGGCTCTGTAGTAGCTCAGCTTTGGAGATCATCTTGGAGAACACTCTGAAAGCAGCATACGCTTATGGCTAATTAGTAGAAAAGAGACCAAGACACATTTATTGAAAGGAGCATACCTGTCAACAGCTCTAGTGTTATTCTGGCAGTGCTAGAATACTGGCATATTATATATAGGCATATCAGAGACACCCCTCTCACAATTCAACTACCTGGGGTGATAAGTTATCAATATTTTAAAGGGGTTGTCCAGCGAAAATCTTTTTCTTTCAAATCAACTGTTGTCAGAAAGTTATACAGATTTGTAATTTACTTGAAAAATCTCAAGTCTTCCCATACTTATTAGCTACTATACTGTATGTCATGCATTTCACTGGTATTGCTGAATAGCATGCACTGATTAGTTGTCTAGCATCGCCTCCCCACTGTACAGTACAGTACTACATGTTTTATAAAACAATAGAGAAAAAGAGTCTAGCACTCACCGACTGGAATATGCAGTGGGTTTATTGCAGACACACCGGTGACATAATATGGTGTGTCTGCAATAGACCCATTGCATATTCCAGTCGGTGAGAGCTAGACTCTTTTTCTCCATTGCTTTATTGCATCTGCTTTTTTGTCCAAGCACCACGACTTTTTGGGTTGGACACCGTGTATTGCTACTGTCTCCTGCCCTCTACGTCCAGTGGTGTGCCCTATATCATTTGGTGCCGGTTGTTTTGCTCTAAACCCCACTACAAGTTTTATATTGCTGTTTACCTCTGCCAGGATGTGCTGCTGTGTACTGTACTGTCTTCTTTCCTCTATATAGAAAGATATGTATAGCTTTCAGCATTAATTTCTAGTTTATATGGTCATGATTTAACTGTATTGTCATTTTTATATGGTCATGATTTAACTGTAATTTTATTTTCTCATTTTGGGTTGAAAATGTCAGGGCTTCAGAACAAGTCACTATCTTTCCATACAGTTATATTTACTATTAAGTCTAATGATATATATCTATTGTGTGAATTTGCACAAGTTTCATCATTTTTGCAAAAAAACTCAAATAATAGTAAATTTTACGCCTGATCAGTAGGTGACGAAAGGTTGTGCACAAATTTTGGACAATTGTTGAATTTTTGAGCAACTGTAAATTTATTGAAAATAACTGCAATTTCAGATAAAACATACTCAACCACCAAATAATCATTCTTAAATAAAACTACGCCAGTATAGTATCAAATACTGTATATTCACCACAAAAAAGGTGCAAAAGCCATTATTAATCCGGCCCATAGTCTGTAGTTTTAAGTTACAGTGGTCATCCTGGAACAAATTAATTTTGTAACCGGAACAACAAATGTATTAGATGTTAGCTCTTCAGATAAATATCTATCGCTGTAATAAATGGATGGCTTAAGTTCACCAGAATGGGAATGACTTGTCTACAGCAGCTCTCTGTATGGAATTATAGAGGGGCTTGACAAACTGGGACACCCTCTATGATGTCTAGAAGGGCATACGTACAGGAATTCTCTTTATGAATTAACCCTCTAAAAACTCAGGATTGAATTCTAAATGCATATAAATATTCAGGAGTGTACAGTATAAATAAATTGTATCTTTAGACATTAGACTGGTTTGAATAGGACTAACAGTACAAATGAACAAGGCAGCCCTCAGGGTAATGTCAGAATTAAATAAAAAAATCAGTTCTGGCTACAGCCACCACTAGAGGGTGCCATATCCTATGGATTTGAATAACTAATATTGAGTATGACTGTAGCTGTATGAGTCTGTATATAACCCCTCCCTAGTAGTGTTGTCAGCCTACAGTAGGCCTAGGCTTTCACATGAAGTACCTAGGCTTTCAAATGAAATCTTTATTCTACCGGGTGATAGTATGCAATTAAAGTGTATGCTTATTGGGACATAATATAAAAAAAAAGGGTTAGGTAGTTAGCACCTCACTGCAATGCATCGCATCAATCGCAATTTGCAGCCTCTACTTTAATTTTTACATACTGTTTACCACAGGCACTGTGCTACATATAGTTTTGTGCCATACAATTCTAACATCACATAGTTTGCGCTGCCAGTGCAGTAGTACCAATACAATAATGATAACCACTATCCTTATCTTATCAGAAGCAACGTGAGAAAAAATTATTTTACTGAAAGGGTAGGTACCTGGAACAAACTTCCAGCAGAGGTGGTTGTTAAATCTACAATAACAGAATTTAAACACGCCTGGGATAAACATCTATCTATCTATCCTAATATAATAAGAAAGAAAATACTAAAAGAGCAGATTAGATGGACCCAGTGGTCTTTTTCTGCTGACAATCTTCTATGTTTTTATGTTTTAATCTATGATAACTGTGTACTACATTGGCACATTTATTGTTAAAGGGGTATTTCCATCATAGACATAAATAGGAGAAATAAATATCTGAGAGGTGTCTATCCCACGTCTGTGACTGATTCCCATCCCACCCACATTCATAAGAGGAAAGAATGAAGAAGTGGCATCACATTTTACTGTCCTCTTCACTTTGTTTCCATATCAATTTCCATAAGCCCCAACAGAAGTGAGTGTAGAAAGCAGATGAGCACATGCACAATGAGCAACAGAAAAAACTCACAATGTGGCTGCACTTTCTGTTGTTACTTTGGTAGAAATTGGTTGCTGCAACTGAATATCAAAACATTAATATAGTTGTAAGAAAAAAAAACTTCTGGACTTACCTATATAAGGTCTTTTTTAAGTTTTGTTTTGAAAGTAGCTTTTAGCAAAAATAGAATGCGTAAGACTGAAATAGAATCCATTTGATTCTTCTGAATTGTTTTCAGACATTTCCTCTGTTTTGTGAAGTGTAAGTGCCAGGACATGTTAATCAAATCCACTGGCTCTTGAATTCCTGCATATTTGATTTTTTTAAGAGATTAATTTAGGAGTTGGCAGGCAAGGTCAGCGCTGCCTTTTGTAGAGAACTATCAAATGTAATACTTTGCGATTTGAAAAAATGCTATTGTTATCTTAATCATAGTGATTATAAAAACAGCATTATTCCATTGTGGTTTTATGTTGCTTTCATTTGATACTTAAAAAGTCCTACATAACATTTTCAGTCAGTGTTTCTTCTGTTGGTATAAAGTAAAACACCGCCACTTCACACTGCAGATTTCTTTGTTGTTGGATATAGAGGATTATTTAATCTTTTACACATAGTGAATCAGCTTCAGTTGCCCTAATTAAAGATATTATAAAAGCAACCAACAAAGTTGCCCAGATATTGCTCAAGGTAGAACTAACCTTCACCTGAGTCTTAATCCTTTCCTGACCCCACATTTCAATTTTGGGCTAACATTTTGCTCCTTCTCAGCTTTTAATATTCATAAAGTTTTTATTTTTTTAGTCATATTTGCCCTTTTTTGTGTAGGAAGACACCGGCCGTTCCGTGACCCGCTCGGGTCACGGACGGCCAGTGTCAGAGAAGATCATCCTGGATGATCTTCACTGCCACTGAATTCGGATGCGGGTGCACACGGATGCGCCTGCATCCGAATTCCCCACTGCACGCAATGGAGCATGCGTCCAGAGCTGCACGCTCCATTGTGTGCACTGACAGGTTTTCTGCAGCCGCTATTCACTGAACAGTGGCCTCAGAAAACTGACATGTCTGTTTCTTGCTACAACGGCCGTGATTATTACGAAACTTACATAGTGTGAACATAGCCTCAATATGCGTTGTCCCAATAAAGGTATTTTAAAAACCTTTAGATGTTCTTACAGAGAATACTACAGATGGACTGAAACACTCTCGAATAGCCACCATTGTTTCCTTGACTTGTTGATTTCCTCACCGAGTCCAGTTCAAGATCTTTGGCTGATGGCAGCTGCTACTACTACTTTTGATTCAAGTGCTAATAATTTGAGTTGTGTATATACCACAACGCATCTCTTCTTTCTGTATACAGAGCACCACTTGTAAAAGTACACTCTTTGTCATCTGGTCCAGAAAGACGGCTGTCATTTTCCTATTGTCATCAGCAAACTCCTCTACTCCAGATAACAAAGGATAGATGATGTGTAGCATAAGAATTTATTAAAAACATATAAATAACACTGGACACAACACATTTCGAGACCAGTCTGATCTCTTTATCAAGTATCTTATAGCATTAGTGCATTAAAGAAGCAATATATAATAAAATCTATACGTGAAAATGCCTACTAACGATACCACTCCCCTGGGCGGGGTGTCAAGTTAGTTAACTCTCTATGGTGAGAACAAGATATAATTCAACAAGCTTTACAAAGAAATAGAGAGATTTTCTCTGTAGCACTAGACACATAAAATAAATAAATATACAGTATATATATATATATACACTACCGTTCAAAAGTTTGGGGTCACATTGAAATGTCCTTATTTTTGAAGGGAAAGCACTGTACTTTTCAATGAAGATAACTTTAAACTAGTTCTAACTTTAAAGAAATACACTCTATACATTGCTAATGTGGTAAATGACTATTCTAGCTGCAAATGTCTGGTTTTTGGTGCAATATCTACATAGGTGTATAGAGGCCCATTTCCAGCAACTATCACTCCAGTGTTCTAATGGTACAATGTGTTTGCTCATTGGCTCAGAAGGCTAATTGATGATTAGAAAACCCTTGTGCAATCATGTTCACACATCTGAAAACAGTCTAGCTCGTTACAGAAGCTACAAAACTGACCTTCCTTTGAGCAGATTGTGTTTCTGGAGCATCACATTTGTGGGGTCAATTAAACGCTCAAAATGGCCAGAAAAAGAGAACTTTCATCTGAAACTCGACAGTCTATTCTTGTTCTTAGAAATGAAGGCTATTCCATGCGGGAAATTGCTAAGAAATTGAAGATTTCCTACAATGGTGTGTACTACTCCCTTCAGAGGACAGCACAAACAGGCTCTAACCAGAAAAGAAAAAGAAGTGGGAGGCCGCATTGCACAACTAAGCAAGAAGATAAGCACATTAGAATCTCTAGTTTGAGAAACAGACGCCTCACAGGTCCCCAACTGGCATCTTCATTAAATAGTACCCGCAAAACACCAGTGTCAACATCTACAGTGAAGAGACGGATGCTGGATTTTGGGCTTCAGGGCAGAGTGGCAAAGAAAAAGCCATATCTCAGACTGGCCAATAAAAGAAAAAGATTAAGATGGGCAAAAGAACACAGACATTGGACAGAGGAAGACTGGAAAAAAAGTGTTGTGGACAGATGAATCCAAGTTTGAGGTGTTTAGATCACAAAGAAGAACGTTTGTGAGACGCAGAACAAATGAAAAGATGCTGGAAGAATGCCTGACGCCATCTGTTAAGCATGGTGGAGGTAATGTGATGGTCTGGGGTTGCTTTGGTGCTGGTAAGGTGGGAGATTTGTACAGGGTAAAAGGGATTCTGAATAAGGAAGGCTATCACTCTGCATGCCATGCCATACCCAGTGGACAGCGCTTGATTAGAGCCAATTTCATCCTACAACAGGACAATGACCCTAAACACACCTCCAAATTGTGCAAGAACTATTTACAGCAGAAGCAGCAGCTGGTATTCTATCGGTAATGGAGTGGCCAGCGCAGTCACCAGATCTGAACCCCATTGAGCTGTTGTGGGAGCAGCTTGACCGTATTGTACGCCAGAAGTGCCCATCCAACCAATCCAACTTGTTGGAGCTGCTTCTAGAAGCGTGGGGTGCAATTTCTCCAGCTTACCTCAACAGATTAATAGCTAGAATGCCAAAGGTGTGCAATGCTGTAATTGCTGCAAAAAGTGGATTCTTTGATGAAAGCAAAGTTTGATGTAAAAACAATGTTATTTCAAATACAAATCATTATTTTTAACCTTGTCAATGTCTTGACTCTATTTTCTATTCATTTCACAACGTATGGTGGTGAATAAGTGTGACTTTTCATGGAAAACACAAAATTGTTTGGGTGACCCCAAACTTTTGAACGGTAGTGTATATATGATGCATAAACAGGGTAATTCCTCATTATCTTAAAATCTTAAAGATGGCCAAACATAAACATGAGTTCAGCATACCAATATAAAATAAAAGTACAGATAAAGAACACGCAACAGAACTATATACTTTTTACACATTGTCTACTCAGAATATGTGAAATAAGCAATGCTTTTATAACTGTGTGTTCTTTATCTAAGAATAAGATGACTTGTGTTGGAAGGGTAGTGTAGCGGCTGTGTAAGGGCCCTTGTCAAATTAGTGCAGTACTCTTCCAGGATTGAAAACTAGATACTTAAAGGGAAACTCCAGGTACAGGTTAGAAAAAAAGAAGAAGCATATAGCATTACTTACCTATCTATCACAGTTTTGAAACTACCAAAAATCCATTTGTTGTGGGGGGGTTTGTTCTGTATTGTGTTTCTGTACTTCCTGGTTGAGCAGTTCCCAGAATGCAGTACTGGTTCCAGAATACATTGCTTTCCCTCAGATGTTCATCACAGTCCTCCACCCTGCCTATTCCCCGCCCAAATCTGTTGCAGAACATCTAGGCTGTGTTCACACATTGCAGTTTCATTGTGTTACTGAATTATTTGCAGTACTTTATCATTTCATTGTGGTCCCACCCACACAGCACACAATTACTAGCTGTAACACCACACAGCAAAATCCGTGAAATCAGTGCAGCAGCTGCTTCTGGCCGTTCAGAGATGGTAAATCACTCAGGGGATTGGAGGATCCAGCAAAGCCTCCTGGGACATCACACCCTGCCCCCTGTCTGCATCATCAGCAATCACACAATGTGAGACAGAGGATTGTAATTTTTGTCTCCTAAGGTGGGAGAGCAGTGGGAGCAGGCACATGTGAATTGGCACATAGGCCATTTTTCTTCACTTCCTGGATCTCTATCAGCTACCAGTGTGGCAGAACAGTACAGATATGGTAATACATTATATAGACACATCTATATAACTTTTAATGTACTTTTAATAGAAAACAAATTTTCCTTATGTGGAGTTACCCTTTAAGACTTGAAAGAAGAAATCCTCATACTCAAGTATATATATTATCTCTGCATATATGACCGCCTTCTGCCTAACCAGCTCGGAGACTGGCAGGTTAGGTAGCACAAGTCCCAGGCCTCTGTCTCTGGGCGTAGCTATTTACTCGAGTTTTCTCAAGGAAGTCGATCCTAGTCAGTAGAATACTTCTGTACTCAGCAACTTAGTTCTTCTGGGGATCAGTCCCTGTCCTGACGTTAAGAAAGATCCCATTAATAGACAAGGGTTTACCCAACTCACGGTTACCCCACTTCTAAGAGTCTAGCACTGCATACTGTAGTCTCAGTCTCTATTGTAAGGAATCTGTGTATATAGTCCCAGTCTTACTCCAACTTCTTTACAGACTATATATTCAAGGACTCCAGGGCCCTGGCCTAAGCCAGGCCTGGGTGGAAACTGATGCAGCAAAACTCTGTCTCCTATTGGTGGGAAAACAACTAGAAGGTAGTCAAGAAAGAGTGTGGTTGGCTGTTTGGTGTGTGTGATACCTGTGGTTGGTCAGAACGGAACACAGAAGAAAACACACAAGTTAACCCTTTTTCATTCAGCTGTGCATAGGGAATATAGGACATCACCTAGGCATACCTGAGGAAGGCTTTGACATAATATAGAAATAAAATGCATTCCTGAATAAATTGGATTTTTTTTCTTTTTTGGTACAAGTCTGCCTAGTTTTAATGATTTGCGACATGCGCTCACTTTAATGCCCTCTTACATTTTGATCTGCACTCCTGCGCCTGGCTTATCAGAGGTTATCCCTATCCCAGGAGGCTTTTGCTGGGAATCTTTGCGCTTCTGTATCTTTTCACTTCTTGGCTTGACCGCTAACAATTTCGGAGTTTGCAGCAGTGTCACTTGAGCTGTTGATAGAGTTGTGCCTATCTGCTGCACAACCCATTCACGTGAGCGCACTCTTGTTCACCATACTTCGACTTCTCTCATTGAGCACATATTTACTACACTAGAAGGCACCCCTTTTCTCTTCGCTTCTTTCACAGTTTAACCAGTGTTATAGTGCGACAGTCTAGTGGTGGTGAGTATACGTCATTGTATACTGTACTACATATTTTTGCAAACAGTAGTATACAAACTACTATCCAAAAGTTTTAAAACAGTTCTTTTTCTGGTTAGTATTTTCCCTTTCTGTAAAACATACCCCCCAAAATAATCTTCCATACAGTATAATACCAGTATTGTTGAGCTAAATAGACCCTGCGTTTAAGAGTGGGAGGGATCTGCAACATCAGCTGCATGTGGTAGTGGTGTGGCTAGAGAAAGAAATCAGGATTTACCAAGTGTCCCACAAGTGTTCCCCAGAGCACCCACTTGGATGGGGAGGTCTTCTGCCATCTGGCATTATTTTAAGGAAAGTTCATAAGACAAGTGATTTGATTTTTGCAAACTGTGCTGTGCAAGAGCCGGCACGTCAGTGAAGCATCCAAATAACTGGCATAAAGGCTGTGCTTCTCAATGAACACCTGCGGTTCACACCACTGCTTCCCACCTTGCCCACAACTTTTGAGAGGGTCTTAACAGGTTCTTACCCACAATTTATAACATAGTCATAACAGGCTCTTACCCACAATTATAAGGAGAATCACCACCAGGCTCTCAACCACTATTTTTACAGGGGTCACCACCAGGCTCTCTCTCACAATTATAAAGAGGGTCCTCACCAGGCTCTCGCACAAAATTTTTACAGCGTGTGCATTAAGCCCTCCCCTATGTGTAATAAGGGTACATGGGATTCCTTCTTTTCTTTAAAGGACAAGTGCCACGATACTCATTTAAAAAAATAAACAAACCGATTGTTGTATACTTTCTGTCCTACCTGACACTATTTGCGCACGAAAGTGCGACTTTTGGGGTCCCCGTCAGCATCCCGGGCTCCGGTTCAAATTTCACTCACTTCCTGGGCTCGGGAGCGTAGCACGTGATGACGTTTCGCAACGCGTCCCATAATGCATTGCGGTTCAATGCTAGTCCTATTGGCTATAAAAATACGCCCCTTCAGCTATTATTTCTCCCCCCTCATCTAGTATTCCTCCCCCCCTAATTACAAGAATAAAGGTGCGCGCCGATTGGCTGCTTCTGTGCTATTTGCGCAAGCGCAGAAGCAGTGAATGTACTCTGTTCATAGAAAACTATCTGATGCTTCTGAGCATGCTCGCCTGGGCAGTTTCCATTGGACAAAAGGGATCACATGGCCATTCTCTGTAACAACAAATCGGAATGCGCCTGTGACGTCATCGGGTGACGTGGAGCAGGGGGCCGGCCACAGGAGGTGAAGGACAGCACAGGGGGTGGATTCGGCACGGTGACGTCGTCGTCACCAAAAGGCGGATCCTGGACTAGATGGTGACGACGCCACAGACGCAATTACAAAGACTTTATACTTCCTGGTGGGGGTGAGTGTGTATGAAAAAACTGTACTGCTTGCAAATCGGTAATAGAAGTACATTGCAGAGTTATATAACTTTGCAATGTGCTTTTATTACTGAATAAAAGTTTTTCATGGCACTTGTCCTTTAAATTTTTGGCAGACCTTGCACTTGCACTTTTGGCAGACCTTGCATTGGCTTGATGAGTCTTCAAGCATAGTCCTCAAAATTTAAACAGGATGGGTCCATGTCACACACACACACACACACACACACACACACACACACACACACACACACACAATGACAGTTAATAGTGTGTTTAGTTTAAGTTCCCCTTCATCAATGGCATCTAAGGTTGTCAGACATGAAGGGAACTAAGGTGAGAGATGGCGTTTAAAGGGTGTAGAATATTTTTTTTCTTTTCTACACCCATACAAGTAAATGTATGGGAAAGATTTTTCCCTAACTTTTTTTTGGACTTTATCTTCGGGTGGCTGCACAATAGTCTGTAAAAGTGGTGTAATTCAGGAACCTGGGAGTCTTTAAAGGGGTACTTCAGCAAAAAAAAAAAAAAAAAATTCCTTCAAATTAACTGGTGCCACATATGCCAGATATTTGTAATGTACTTTTATTAAAAAATCTCAAGTCTTCCAGTACCTACCAGCTGCTGTATTTCGAGTAGGAAGTGGTGTATTCTTTCCTGTCTGGAAAGCAGGAGGGGTGTTTTATGGGGATTTTCATCTGCTCTCAACAGTTACTGTCATGGACAGAGGTGGCAGCGATAGCACTGCATCAGACTGTGTGTACAGTAGCTGATAAGTACTAGAAGACTGGAGATTTTTAATAAAAGTAAGATAAAAATCTATTGCACTTTCTGACACAGTTTGATTTGAACTTTTTTTTCCCCTCTGGAGTATCCGCAGCTGTGTCAATTCCATTACCATAGTGTTTCCATTACTTTGTGAGGTTTTCAGGTGCACCAGACATCCTCCTCTCTGCCGAATAGGAGGCAACTAAAAAAAAAATGCTGGAGTCTCCTATTGACTTTATTAGGGTTTGTTACTCGAATTGAGCTCTCCAGCATTAGAAAATATTCGAGTCAAGTAACAAACATTCAAGCATTTTAGTACTCGCTCACCTGTAGTGCTCATACATACTGTAAGACCAGTTTTACATGAAATCCGCTGTAATGCTCTGTAGTGTCTTGTGTATCTACATTCTCGCAGCAGATTTAGCCACTGCCCATTTAACTCACTGCTGCCTAGCTAATACTTTACTTGTCCACTCTCCCGTCTGCTTCTCTGGCTCCTGGCTCCCTGACATTCCGCTCAGCCAATCAGTGCACTGTCCCGCCACAGGTAATGTATTAGCCCGGCAGTGGTGGGTTAAGATGACAGTGGCTAAAAGTAGTACAGATTATCACAGCAGATTTTGCTGTGGGACTTGCAGCGTGAAATCCGCTGCGATACTGTACGTGTGAAGGCACCCTAAAGCTATATTAGGGTATCTATTTGTATATTTAAAATGCATATCTCTCTATAAAGAATAGCAAAGAAAAAAAGGAAAGGTTTGGCGGGATGAAGTTTCTGAAAAATAAGGTCATAAAAATAGTTACAATAAAAGAGTTTTTTTCATTATCCTTTATTACATAAACATTATAAAACTTTTAATAACAGAGACTTATTTGGAATTTTTTTTTCCAAGAAAAAAGTCTGTCATTTAATAAAGGCGGACAGTTTTAATGATCATGAGTATTAAAAATACAAAAGACGGATGTTTTTCATGTAAAAAAGATGTTACGAAAACATAGCCTAATAGTAAACTGTGTAGACAATATTTATATAAATTGATAAGGAAATATGCTGCCATTGTCAGAATCAGGATCTCATTTAGTTGTATTGATGTATTAATAAAGAAAAATGAAGGTGGGTATGACTATGAATGTGGGACAGCCACACCTTTGTAATGGGGCCCTACTGCACTGCACCTTCTAATTGTGGTCGACATGAAAAATGCCCCTCAGCCAATCATAATAATTCTGGTGCTCCTTTTACATTAAGCTCCACCCATTTTTTAAAAACATTCCCCACTTGTTGTGCTTAGCGCTGATCCCAATCATTATAAATTTTTATTGTAGTTTACTTTCTTTAATTTCATTATGGGGTATTTTATGTCACAACTTTAACTGATACTTTTTTTTATTCCCCCTGGTGAACTTGACTGTGTTTTTGATAGCTTATACAGTACCTAGCTGTTGTATTGCAGTGTACTGTCAAATTACTGCCTGTGGCATCTAAGGGGATATATAACTCCTAGTCAAATTTTCTGGTGTACACCGATAAAGAGTTAAAATGTTTTGATGTGATTTTGTTTTCTTTGTCACCAAAATTAGATTTTTTGAAAATGCTTTTTTTTCTTCCCCCCCCCCCCCCACGCAAAGGCCCTTTCTGTTGACCAAATGATAGACATTAGATTGGTTGTGTTTCAAAGAAAATTACTCTGAACTGGTTAGTTTTTGCAAACCACTAAAATCTGATAAAGTGTTACTTACACATTCTGTTCATTGTTTCCTTGTTCTATGCTCTTTGCTAAAAATAATTCAACAAAAATACAATATACAGATAAAAGGCTAATTTTACTTATTTATTTACATGAGGTTCAAGGTACTGTACCATCTAAGCTTTGGATCCTTCCTTAAATCATCTAACATTTAAGTCACTACTCTGCTTGTAAACAAATAATGCCCTTTAGATTTGTCCAAAACACATCTATTACAGAGAATACATTTCTTAAATGGGAACACTTGGAGTGATTTCAAATGAATGTTCCAAACCAATGATTACCTATTGCTATCTGCCAGGAAGGGTCAACCTGCCAATATGCGCACCTGTTCGAAAATACTTTTTTTTTTTTTTTTTACGTTTTCAATCTGTGTTTAGTACTTTGTAGTTCTTGACTATTATAGGCCACTATATATAAGCTATCATGATTAATTTCATGACCTATTTTAATTTGCTATTTCTTTTTAGAAAGATCAGATAAATGTTTTAAGGTAGCTTTTTTTTTCTCTCATTGTTGCTACAACTGTGGCCCCATCTTGACAGGTATCAGGCTCACCATTAATTTGCCTGACTTGTTACGGAAAGTAATGGATCTTTTGGTAATGCAGCTTGAGTGCTATTTTTTCATCTATTAAAGTCTCATGAGCTTTTTTGATGTTCTGCCAAACCTGCTTGTTCTGCTCCGTTTCTCTTCCTTTGTTTGCCTGATATGCTGCTGTTAGCTTGCCATTCAGACCTAGCAAGCTCTCATTGACTTCTCTTTTTCTCCTAGAAACATATGCAATTATATACTCTTTCATCATATATTGCTTCTTCCCATACTAATTGCACCATTTCAAAGTCCCACCAGATAGTGCTGGCCAAGGCTGATATTCATTGCATTTCCCCAGGTTGTAGGGTGAAACAAAGTGCACATTTGTTGCTTTCCAGGGATTATTTCTTAATGGGATTGTTCTACACACAGATCAAGGCAGCTTCAAACCTTTTGGGTCAACCAAGTTATTGGTTAAAAAAAAACTTTGTCTTTTTTTTTCACTTGTATTTTGGTCAGTACCATTAATATAATAACAAAAACAGATATATTTAATAATTGACAATGCTTTGCTGCAGGGCTGATATTTATTGAAGAGAAGCAAGAGTATTTTTACATTTTTTCTCCAGAAAGTGCTCTTTGGGGAAAAAAAAGCCATGAACAAAGTTCTATTCCAAAAGGAGGAAAACCATCAGGAAGAGTCCCTCATCTTTAGCCAACTTGTATACTTGCTCGTCTTTTGGCAGGGCTTATTTGCTCAAGCTCTGTTTGATACCCCTCAATAAATGAACTCAGAGGGGGAGATTTATCAAAGTGTGTAAAATTTTGAGTGGTGCAAACTACCCACAGCAACCAATCACAGCTCATCTTCCAGCTCTGGTGAAAGGAAAGAGGAGCTGTGATTGGTTGCTTTGGGCAGTTTGCACCAGTCTAAATATTACACCCTTTGATAAATTTCCCCCAGAGTCTTTGCTTCCAGAAGCAGCTTATTTTACCCACTCAGTCCATTATGGACTCTTTTCTGGGGCTCAGACTGTTGGGCTACAAGGAAGTTTGGTGCCTTATAAACAGCTTTAAGGATCCTTTTGTTATGAACTTGGAGATTATGTTGATCCATAGACTGTCCATGCCATCATAGGAAGTCTAGATGTTAGTGAAAAAAATTGTTATCTTACTCCTCCTTCCAACCTTCAACTGCCTGTCTTTCAATAAAGCTTCAGGCTTTTTTTTTGTAAAATAAAATTTTTTAATAGAGATGAGCAAATCTTTAGCATAAGCAAAGTGAAGCGCTTTGATAAGCTTGGTCTGCTGCCTTTGAACTCCACTCCACTCTGGGTGCCTGGAAAAGCTGTATGCAGCCCTGGGAAACTGCTAAAAGTGGAGCGAAGTTCAAAGGCAGATGACTGCCAAGCTTAGCTAAACTGCAGATTCGCTTATCTCTACTTTTAAACTTCTTCAACCAAAAAACAAAATTACGATTATTTGGAACAAATGCTTTTCTCTATTTCTTAATAATTTGATTAATCTGAATTTATTTTTTGGTCTACTTGGCATACAAAATCATTATTCTCTGGCAGTGTGACCATTAGTCCAAATTAATCTGGGCCACATTAATTTTAATGTGGTCAAGGTTTGGCAGTGTTACTTGTCTCTAGTGTAGTGGTATTACAGTTCTTTACAGTGTTTTTTTATTTAGTAATAATATGGTGGTAATAATAATAATAATAATAATAATAATAATAATAACTAGATTTGCATTTCCAGGGAAATACATAGTGCTTGAAAAGAGCGCCCCTTTACCAGTGACTTCCATTTAACTTTAATCCTGGGTCCCATCCCTTTAAGAGCAACTTGGCTCCCGTCCATTTAAGAGCGACATGGGTCCCTTTAGGAGCGACCTGGGTCACTTTAAGAGCGACGTGGGTCCCTTCGCTCTTGAAGGGACCCAGGTCACTCTTAACGGAACCCAGGTCGTTCTTAAAGGGACCCAGGTCGCTCTTAAAGGTACCTAGGTCACTCTTAAAGGGTCCCAGGTCGCTCTTAAAGGTACCCAGGTCGCTCTTAAAGGGACCCAGGTCTCTCTTAATGGAACCCATTTCGCTCTTAAAGGGACCCAGATCACTCTTAAAGGGACCAATTTCACTCTAAAAGGGCCCCAGGTCGCTCTTAAAGGGCCCCCGTTGCACTTAAAGGGACCCAAATGGCTTTTAAAGGGACCCAGGTCGCTCTTAAAGGAACCCATTTCGCTCTTAAAGGGACCCATTTCGCTCTTAAAGGGACCCAGATCGCTCTTAAAGGGACCAATTTCACGCTTAAAGGGACCCATTTCACTCTTAAAGGGACCCAGTTCGCTCTTAAAAGGACCCATTTTGCTCTTAAAGGGACATATTTCGCTCTAAAAGGGACATATTTCGCTCTTAAAGGGACCCAGGTCGCTCTTAAAGGGACATATTTCGCTCTTGAAGGGACATATTTCGCTCTTAAAGGAACCCAGGTCGCTCTTAAATGGACCAATTTCACTCTTAAAGGGACCAATTTCGCTCTTAAAGGGACCAATTTTGCTCTTAAAGGGACCCAGGTCGCTCTTAAAAGGACCCATTTTGCTCTTAAAGGGACATATTTCGCTCTTAAAGGGACCCAGATCGCCCTTAAAGGGACCCAGGTCGCTCTTAAAGAGACCCAGGTTGCTCTTAAAAGGACCCATTTTGCTCTTAAAGCGACATATTTCGCTGTTAAAGGGACCCAGGTTGCTCTTAAAGGGACATATTTTGCTCTTAAAGGGAAATATTTCGCTTTTAACCCTTTAAGGACAGAGCAAATTTCGATTTTTGCGTTTTCGGTTTTTCCTCCTTGTGCATAAAAGGCCATAGCACTTGCATTTTTCCACCTAGAGACCCACATGAGCCCTTATTTTTTGCGTCACTAATTGTACTTTGCAATGACAGGCTGAATTTTTCCATAAAGTACACTGCGAAACCAGAAAAAAATTTTAAGTGTGGTGAAATTGAAAAAAAAAACGCATTTTGTTTATTTGGGGGAAATGTGTTTTTACGCCATTCGCCCTGGGGTAAAACTGACTTGTTATATATGTTCCTCAAGTCGTTACGATTAAAACGATATGTAACATGTATAACTTATATTGTATCTGATGGCCTGTAAAAAATTTAAACCATTGTCAACAAATATACAACACTTAAAATCGCTCCATTCCCAGGCTTATAGCGCTTTTATCCTTTGGTCTATGGGGCTGTGCGAGGTGTCATTTTTTGCGCCATGATGTTTACTTTCTATCGGTACCTTGATTGTGCATATACGACTTTTTGATCGCTTTTTATTACAATTTTTCTGGATTTGATGCGACCAAAAATGCGCAATTTTGCACTTTGGGATTTTTTTGCGCTGACGCCATTTACCGTGCAAGATCAGGAATGTGATTAATTAATAGTTCGGGCGATTACGCACGCGGCGATAGCAAACATGTTTGTTTATGTATTTATTTATTTACTTTTATTTATAACCTGGGAAAAGGGGGGTGATTCAGACTTTTATTAGGGGAGGGGGCTTTTTACTATTAACAACACTTTTTTTTTTACTTTTACACTTATACTAGAAGCCCCCCTGGGGGACTTCTAGTATAAGTGCTTTGATCTCTCATTGAGATCTCTGCAGCATAGATATGCTGCAGAGATCCATGAGATAGGCACTCGTTTACTTCCGGCTGCTGCAGCCGGAAGTAAACGAGTGCCGAGCCGGGGACGGCGCCATCTTGGAGCGGTCCCCGGCCGGCTTCATTTGCGGAGATCGCTCCTCCGGGTCAACATCCCGGAGGAGCGATCTCCCCTCTAGACACCAGGGATGACGCTGCGTCCGGTAATCGGATGCAGCTGTCAACTTTGACAGCTGCATCCGATTACTGTATTAGCGGGCACGGCGATCGGACCGTGCCCGCTAATACCTACGGTCCCGGGCTACACGCGGCACCCGGGACCGGCGCGGTTCAGAGCGGGGCCGCCGCGCGGCCCCGCTCTGAACTCCCGTACCGGCATCAGGGCGTAAATTTACGCCCGATGTCGTTAAGGGGTTAAAGGGACCCAGGTCGCTCTTAAATGGACCAATTTCACTCTTAAAGGGACCAATTTCGCTCTTAAAGGGACCAATTTCGCTCTTAAAGGGACCCAGGTCCCTCTTAAAAGGACATATTTTGCTCTTAAAGGGACATATTTCGCTCTTAAAGGGACCCAGGTCGCTCTTAAAGGGACTAATTTCACGCTTAAAGGGACCAATTTCGCTCTTAAAGGGACCCAGGTCGCTCTTAAAGGGACATATTTCGCTTTTAAAGGGACATATTTTGCTTTTAAAGGGACATATTTCGCTCTTAAAGGGAAATATTTTGCTCTTAAAGGGACCCAGGTCGCTCTTAAAGGGACCCATTTTGCTCTTAAAGGGACCCATTTCGCTCTTAAAGGGACCCAGATCTTTTGGAGTGTCCCGTCCGTTTAAGAGCAACTTGGGTCCCGTCCCTTTAAAAGCGACTTGGATCCCTTTAAGAGCTACATGGGACCCTTTAAGAGCGACTTGGGTCCCGTCCCTTTAAGAGCGATTTGGGTCCCGCCACTTTAAGAGCGACTTGGGTACCTTTAAGAACGACTTGGGTCCCTTTAAGAGCGACATGGCTCCCGTCCCTTTAAGAGCAACTTGGGTCCCTTTAAGAGCGACATGGCTCCCGTCCCTTTAAGAGAGACTTGGGGCCCTTTAAGAGCGACTTGCGTTCCTTTAAGGGTGACCTGGGTCCCTTTAAGAGCGATCTGAGTACTTATAATGGTAAAGATCATTGCTCGGTTACCATGACAATCTTACTCATGTCGGGGAGACAAAATCGTTAAGGACCTTCCATATATTACATCTTCTATTGGCCAATAGTGGACATTGCATGACGAGACCTTAGAGTTCCTATTGGCTGCTATATTTCAGCTATTTGCATATGTGCTGTGATTGGCTGTCAGCGGTTAGAGTGTGGCCATTATTTGCAATGGGCCATTATTTTCTATGGGAAATTTGGGGTCGTTTAACGTAAATTTCTTAAAAACGATAAATCCGATCGAAACGAAAAATAGATAGCACACCACACACCGCCGAGGGCTTTGAAACGCAGTTTGAACGGAGTGTGTTTGCACAAAGCGGTTCGGGCTGTATTACGCGCAGAAAAATGGCTGGAAGAAGAAACGGAAGAAGAAGAAGAAGAATACGGATTACAATATAGTGCTTTTCAAGCACTATAATAATACGTTAGTGCGATGCACAGGAGAAAGAGAGAAAGTGTTTGTGTACCTGAAGTCTGTCTGCTTCCTATAGAAGGTCCACGCTGTACCTGAAAATCAGCACTTTAATTTTTTTCTTAACACCCATAAAGTTGCCCCTTATTTAAATACCAGTGTTCCTACCAATGTATACACAAAATGCTGCAATCTAAAAGTTATGTCCCTCTCCCTCACTATCCTGGTTTCATTATCATCAGCTGCATTTCAGTGCTTAGTGTAACTACTACTTTGCTATTTTGCTGCCATTTCTCTTATTTGGGCTCACATAGCACAATGTATTGGTGCTGCATCTTTTGTATGCTGTAAGTATGCTCAGTTTTATTAAAGTGTGTAAAATAAAAACTAGTATAAACTGCTCACAGCAACCAATCACAGCTCACTTTTCAGCTCTGGTAAAATAATAGCTAGAGATAAGTGAAGCTGAGATTTTAGCAAAAATTTGATTAGTTGACAAAGTGAATTTTTGCTACACTCATTAACAAAATTTGCAAAAAAAGTTTATTCTGTCCACTCATACCCGGTTTACTCTTGCATGTCTTCAGCCACCTCCAGCCCACCCAGGCAAACACTGACTGAGGTACAGCACCACAGCAGTGATTGGTTAAGTGGACTGTCACTCTCGAGACAAGAGTGACAGCCCAGTCAGCCAATCACTGGTCGCAATGAGGTCCGTTCTCAGTTAATCATTGATTGGCTCAGCGGAGAGTGATAGCCCACTCAGCCTATCACTGACTGAGAATAGACAGCACCACGCCCAGTGATTGGCTGAGCAGGCTGTTACTCTTGTATGTCCAGAGTGACAGCCTTCTCAGCCAATCACTGGTCTTGGCTCTGTCCCTTAGGGAGTGATTGCCTGAGTGGGCTGGAGGTGGCTGAAAATATATATAATGTATAGATTTGTTAAGTTCAGTTCATGAAGTTTGTGAAAAAATTTGCAAACGTGGAGAACTGAATTTTTAAATAATTTGTTCATCTCTAATAATAGCAGAGCTACAATTGGTTGCTATGGGCAGTTTACTTTAGTTTCCTTCTTACACAGTTTAACCCTTAGAGGATCGGGCCAATTAAAATTTTTGCATTTTCATTTTTTCCTCCTTGTGCTTAAAAGGCCATAGCACTTGCATTTTTTCACCTAGAAACTCACATGAGCCCTTATTTTTTGCGCCACTAATTGTACTTTGCAATGACAGGCTGAATATTTTTAATAAAGAACACTGCAAAACCAGAAAAAAATTCAATGTGTGGTGAAATTGAAAAAAAAATAAACGCGTTTCATTTATTATTTATTTTCTTTTTAAGCCGCTCATCATAGGGTAAAACTGACTTGTTATGTATGTTCGTCAAGTCTTTACTATTACAAAGATATATAACATGTATAACTTTTATTGTATCTGATGGCCTGTAAAAAAATTCAAACCATTGTTAACAAATATATGTTCCTTAAAATTGCTCTATTCCCAGGCTTATAGCGCTTTTATCCTTTGGTCTATGGGGCTGTGGGAGAGGTCATTTTTTGTGCCATGATGTGTTCTTTCTATCGGTACCTTAATTGTGCATATGCAACTTTTTGATCGCTTTTTATTACAATTTTTCTGGATTTGATGCGACCAAAAATGCGAAATTTTGCACTTTGGGATTTTTTTACTCTTACGCCATTTACTGTGCGAAATCAGTAATGTGATAAATAAATAGTTCGGGCGATTACGCACGTGGTGATAACAAGCATGTTTATTTATTTATTATTATTTATAACATGGGAAAAAGGGGGTGCATGCGGCACCTGGGACAGCGGCGGTTCAGAGCGCGGCCGCCGCGCGGCCCCGCTCTGAACACTCGAAGTCGCGCGGCCCCGCTCTGAACACTCGAAGTCGCCTAAGGGTTAATAAATCTGGGCCAATGTGTATTAGCAAAGTTACCAGAAATCTTCTCAGCTCCTAGATGTGGAATAAGTACATAGCAGTTTTATTACACACGTGAGGCTGCTGTTCTCCCAGTTGTTAGCTTTGTCTGGCAATTGTGTCAAAAGGTTCAACATATGCACAGGGAAACCACTGTCAAAAGAAAAGCTTAAGAACATCTACTCTAAATAAATACTTTTAAGACTGGGTTCACACACAGTATTTTTGCTCAGTATTTTGGTCCTTATAGTGCAACTAAAACCAGGAGTAGATTGAAAACACAAAAAGGCTATGTTCACATACTGTTGAAACTTAGTGGATGGCTGTCATTTTATGACAAATAATGGCCGCTATTTCATAACAACGGCCAATGTTTTAAAATAACGCCAATTATTTTCTATTAAATGGTGGCAATCCACTAAATTTCAACATTGTGTGAACAGAGCCTATTTGTGTTTTTAATCCACTCCTGGTTTTGGTTGCAATATGAGGACCAAAATACTGAGTAAAAATAGTGTGTGAACATAGCTTTAGAGTGTTACCACCCTTTAATTACCATCAAGGAGTCTTCCTAGGAATGCTCAATTAGTTGATAATAAGCCTGTGTAATGTATGTGCTAATGATCAGCCAATGAGCAAGAAAATGCCCGCTTGTCGACTGATTTTATTTTTTGCGTGTCTGTAAAATTTTTCAATAATGGACATACATCTCTTTGTGTCATGAGGAGATATGTGGTGTGCATTTATTGTGCATTTATTGTTATATAAATGCACAATGCACCAATAGTTCACGTGGCCCTGCCATACAAATGATCTATCCTTGTAAAGGAACTGCGAGGGCCGATCTTGTCGATCTTCCGCTCACTGCGTCATATAAAATGATTTTAAGACTCTGTTCATCAGGTCCAAATGTTTATACACAGTTAGGCTATGTTCCCACAACGTATATTTTCGTAAAACTATGGCCGTTGTTGAAATCAGCAACAACAGCCGTACTTTTTACGGCAATATATGTTGCCTTGTCTTGTATGGGATTCCCATATGGGATACGGGACCCCTAGCAGCACCGCAAACAACTGACATGTCCAAAACCCATGTCAGTGCACAGTATGAAGCGAGCAGCTCCGGACGTAAGCTCCATAGCGTGCAGTGGAGAGTTCTGATGTGGACACACATGGATGCGCCCACATCAGAACTCTGCGGCCCAAAAGATCACCTGGGATGATCTTTTCAGAGACCGGCTGGCCAGGTCATGGAATGGCCGGTCTTATACGTTGTGTGAACATGGCCTAAAAGCTAAACATATATATACCTGATGAAGAGAACCTAACATTCTTGAAACTTGCTGTCCATTAACTCCTTAACGACGGATGACGTACATTTACGCCATCTCGTCATTAAGCTCTGAACTGCCGCTACAGGTGTTATCTGTAGCCCGAGGCTCTTAGTGGGCAGGGTCAATCGCCGCCCCTACTACTTAGGACCATTAAATGCAGCTGTCAAACATGACCGCTGCAATTAAAAGTCTTTTATGGCAGTTTCCCTGTTCTCTAGCGGGGAGATTCAACCCCCCCCTTCCCACGGAGGGCGGATACCTTGATCTTACCGACCCGGGCCTCAGTGCCAGTATGAGGCTGAACCCGACTCGGTATTCTATTGATCTGGTCTGCAGCAGACCAGACCAATAGAGCATCGATCTCATTGATCGGCGCTGTATAAGGCATACTACACTGATCCCTATGAGGGATCAGTAGTTATATTTAAGGTCCCCCAGGGGGACTTCTTACTGCTGTATAAGTAAAAAAAAAAAAAAAGTGTTTTTATTAATAAAAAATCCCCTCCCCTAATAAAAGTCTGAATCACCCCGCTGTTCCAATTTTATAAATAAAAATAAATAAATAAACATGTTTGGTATCGCCGTGTGTGTAATCGCCCCAACTATTAAATTATCTCATTTCTGATTTTGCTTGGTAAACAACATAAGTGCAAAACCCCACCAAAGTGCAAAATTGTGCATTTTTAGCCTCCCGCTCATAATGGGAGTCTATGGGAGGTGCGCGCTCCTGCTCTGTCCTCGATGAAGAATGAACATGAATTCCGCTAGTTTTGCTCAGTGGGAACGGGGCCTAAGGGTAATATAAACTAGTTACAGAGAAGCTGAAGTGAATGATTTATCACTGCTGATTGGCAGTTATCTATCCATGCTGTGTCAACTGTCAATCAGCAGCTGGAGGGCAGGGAAAGGAGTGTGGAAAGAATCCTATTCTCCTGCCTATTAGGAGAACAGCTGAACAGAATGATGTATGTAATACACTGATCTGTTCAACATTTCGGTCACTAGTTCATGCTGTCCTGATTTAAGGCAGCATAAAGCTAGTTACAGATTCCTTTTAAGATTAAAAAAAAGGGAATAAACAACTGTAATGACTAAAGATGCGCAAACCGTCGGACTTTTTTGGTCCGATGGCATCTGCGCTCGATCGTGATGCCTGCGATCCCGGGTGCATAGTTACGATCCCAGGAATATTTGGCCAGGATATTCCAGGGAATGGATCCATTCCCTGCAATATCCTGGGCACATATTCCCGGGATCGCAACTATGCACCTGGGATCACAGGAGTCACGATCGAGCAAACTGCTTTCGGACCAAAAGTCCGAAAGGTTCGCTCATCTTTAGTAATGACCTGTGAATTACATGTGACCTATGTAATAGCAAGACTTTTGTAACTGGAAAACACTACCACAAACCTTATGTAGTAGACTTTAGTGTATGTATATTAACATGACTTGTAGATCTTAATCTTATGAGTGAATAAACATTTTTAGTGTTACCGAGTGTTATTCATTCTACCATAGGGTGCCTTAAAATGTAAAAAATGGGTTTGCCCAGATTAATAAACAAATATGAAAAAGTGAAGAGATAAGGCTAAAACAATAGACGGTTCTTAACAACAGCAAATACGTCTCTTACTCGACCTGACTTGCTATTTATCTTTTGCCTTGGAAGAAATCATTACACCGCCGTTTGCTTAGCATTTCCTAAGGTCTTATTTTATTTCCCAATTCTGGACTTTTAGAGCTCATAAAGTCTGAAGGTAGAGATATAAATCACAAAAAAATAAGATATAAACTCCTTAATACAAACTTGAAGAGCAAGATTGTTTACTAACACCCTAAAGTAATTTCAGCATTATGCCAATGAGCACAATAATAAGGTTGTAATTCAATCGCTTTCCCCGGAACCAGTCAAAATTACTGTATCCTAAACCTTCTATCTGAAGTTCAATATCTGCCAAGGATTTCAGAGCTCTGTACCTGCTTGCCTATCTACTTTCTCAAGTGGTTGTTTCCCGAGAGATTAAAGGGGGAAAAAAGGCTGAATGCTTTTAAGTAGGAAGTCATTTCAAAGTGCAGAAGTAGTTTAGGCTTTGCTAAAAGGTTTATGTTCTCAGAGTTTGTGATGTTAAGGATCCCATAACCAATAAAAAATCATTGCTACAAATAAATCATTCTGTAACAGCTGTCAGGTGCATAACAGCAAATGTAACTCATGCTTTTCCCAATTGCATTCCCTCCTCATTACATTTCCACCATAAGTAAGAGATGATTTATCCTTGTAATATACATAAAGGTCTTCTCTTGGAAACTGGATGTTTTCACAGACTCAAAATTGTGTTCTCAATGAACTTAGGCAGTAATTACTTGGAAGTGTTGAATTAACACTGGAGATTCGCATGGTGCTAACTGGACTTCACAAATCACAACATTCATCTTTTATGCCTTCTTTTTGTTGGTTAGTATAGAAGGACATATAACAGTCCCAAGTCATACCCGGTATAAATTTACCTAGTCTGTTGGTTAGTATAGGAGGACATGCATACGCGGTATAAATTTACCTAGTCAGTTGGTTAGTAAAGGAGGACATGCATACGCGGTATAAATTTACCTAGTCTGTTGGTTAGCATAGGAGGACATGCGTACCCGGTATAAATTTACCTAGTCTGTTGGTTAGTATAGGGGGACATGCATACCCGGTATAAATTTACCTAGTCTGTTGGTTAGTATAGGAGGACATGCATACCCGGTATAAATTTACCTAGTCTGTTGGTTAGTATAGGAGGACATGCATACCCGGTATAAATTTACCTAGTCTGTTGGTTAGTATAGGAGGACATGCATACCCAGTATAAATTTACCTAGTCTGTTGTTTAGTATAGGAGGACATGCATACCCGGTATAAATTTACCTAGTCTGTTGGTTAGTATAGGAGGACATGCATACCCGGTATAAATTTACCTAGTCTGTTGGTTAGTATAGGAGGACATGCATACCCGGTATAAATTTACCTAGTTTGAAAGCTTGAGAAAGGATATGATGTCATAATGTTGTGTGTTATATAGTACTGGCTCTTGGGTCAGGTACTGACAATGATATAGGACATTACATTCTATAAGGAACTGTGCAGTATGGGCTTACTATGTTGCAAAATATGTAGCAGTGCAGGTTGTTTTTAAGGCAGTCTTACAAACTTAACCAAAATGTGTAGATCAGTCTTGTCAAACTCTGGCCAGCGGGCCAAATCTGTCCCGTGGTACTATTAATGTTGGCCCACCAGGCAACCCAGAATTTGGATTACATCTGGCCTGTCATGGCTACTATATAAGAGACTATGGGGAGGGCTGGCTGCTATATAAGACTATGGGGAAAGGCTGGCTTCTATATGAGACTAAGGGGAAGGGCTGGCTACTGTATAAGAGACTATTGGGGAGGGGCTGGCTACTGTATAAGAGACTATGGGGGAGGGCTGACTACTATAAGAGACTATGGTGGAGGGCTGGCTACTATATAAAAGACTATGGGGGAGGGCTGACTATGGGGGAGGGCTATATAAGAGACAATGTGGGGAGGGATGGCTACTATATGAGACTACAGGGGAGGGCTCATTACTATATAAGAGACTATGGGGGAGGACTGGCTACTATATGAGACTACAATGGAGGGCTGGCTACTATATATGACTACAGGGGAGGGCTGGCTACTATATGGGACACTTGGGGGGCTGGCTACTATTTGGGCACTATTGGGAGAGCTGGCTAATATGTGGGGCAATTTTGCTTGAGTTGGCTACTACATGGGGTAATATAGATTGGGTTGGCTACAACATGGAGTAATATTGGAGGGGGTGGCTATTACATGGGTTAGGGTTTATTCAAATCATAGCAATTTATCATGTTATTTCTCATAGTGCACATTGCTGGGAGATGCACACCACTGACAGTGCCAGGACCACCACATTCGCACTTCAATAATTATCAAGGTGGCCCGCGACTTTGTCCAATTTTTTAATTTTGGCCCACTGTGTATTTGAGTTTGACACCCCTGGTGTAGATTATGCACAGAAAAAAAGGGGAAACCATTTAAACTCTCAGAACTATAGGTCAGTTTCTGGGCGTAGTATTTGAAATTAAAATAATGATCGCTGTTGCTCCGTTTTTTAGTGTCACTTTAACCCGAGGGCCAAGTTTTTTTTTTTATTTTATAAATTTTATTATTTTCATATATAATTTACATAAAGATTCTTAAATTCTTTCAAACATTAAAATCTTAAAACAAGTGAAGAAAAAGAAGGAAAACAAAAAAGAAAGAAATAACTATCTATTTATATGTAACCCTACCCCCACCCCCAAACCGAGGTTAACCACTACCTGGTTTTTCAGCCAACTAAAATATACAAAACTTTTTATCATGGTGTCACCACCCTTGTGCGGTCAAAACCCGTAGGGCGCCCCCTTTTCTTATATGTATCCTCCTATACTTACCCATTACTCTCTTCCCACTTAACTAGTATTTCTGATCATTAAACAATCACTCGAGGAGCAACAGCAACCCGACCCCCCAGAGCCTCCAGGAAAGAAGCCCCTAGGACAAGCCACCACACCCCACCACCACCACTGCTTCTTCCAATCTTGGTCTTACTACATCAAACTAAACCTTTTTGATTACCAAGGGAGCTGCTCCAACCATCCATATGTCCCTTTCCATCGGCTACACCCCGTAAGAGCGCACCCTTCGGATTGCGGACTTTACAATCACCTTAGGAACCCGGGCTCCGCTTTAGCAGGTCCCCTGATCCCCCATCTCCGTCCCGACAAGGTATTACCCGCCGACCCAGTATCAAGGGCAAGCAGGCGCCTCCAAGCGGGCGAGGTTAACATACATACATACATACATCCTTTTTTAGCTTTTGCTCCCAAAGGCACCAAAGGACCACAAAAAAAATATAATCCATTTAACCACCTCTATTTCAACCAGCATTAAAATTCCTACTCCTTCTTATCTCATGGTATATACCACAGCGTGGTGGAGTGCCGCGGCCCCCCCCTTAGCCGACCCCCCCCAAAGGCCCTGGGGGACCGGATCGCCCCGCCACCCCTTCCATCTTTCATCCATCCCATATAATTAAACACTATAGGCGCCCCAAGAGTACTGCACAATTTACATTTTTACAACCTTGTTGGCTTATCCTGAATTTAAGCAGTTAAGATTAACTCTAATATATTAATAACTCTATCTTCCCTAACCTCTAGTTCCCCACCCTCAACCCTACCCTCTCAGCTGGCGGATCGAAAAAAAAATATATACATAAACATCTAAATATAATTATCTCTCCAATACTTCTCCCAGTGTGCAACCTGCTCTTCTAATTTAACATCTTTATTCTTCTTTATGTAAGTATTATGCCAGAGTTCATTTCTTAAAATAGTGGTACCCAACTCTCTCCATTCTTCCACTTCTGGTTTTTTTGCCGATACCCAATGCCGCAGTATGGTCACCCGTGCTGCTAGAAATAACTTATATACCAGTTTTTTTGTACACTTTGACATATGCTGATCTTCAAACACTCCCAGAATTGCACAAATGTATTCATCTTTTAATACTAAATCAAATATACATGACATAATTAAAAATATTTCCACCCAAAATTTATTCACCCCCTCACATGCCCACCACAGATGCTCAAGTGGTGCGTCCACAGCCCCACATTTTTTACAAACAACCCTACTTCCCTTCTTCCATTTATTTATATCTCTCACTGAGTAATACAACCTGTGAGTGCAAAAAAATTGTACCAGTCTGTGATTCTTTTCCATGATATTGTCCCTTGCACTTACATAAATTTTAAACCAAAATTCTTAATCTTTTACCCCAATTATATTCCCCCATTTTTTTTGCGAAGTAATTATGACTTTTCTACCATATATATCCCCAAACACCTTATATAATTTAGTGATTTTACCCTTAAGATTCGCTGGCATCTCCATTATTTGTGTTATATATTCCACGTTTTTAACACCCTAACATATTCTCATATTCGTGGCTTTTATAGCATTCTTCACCTGTAGAAAACGCAATTTACACAGTGGTGCTTCTAAATTATTACTTAATTCTTCATATGATTTTAAGATCCCATTCACCGCAAAAAACTGATGAACATATTTCATTCCTCTAACAATCCAATATTCTGGATCAGGAACCTTGGCAATTTCTGGGAGTTGGCTATTCCCTCACATAGGAGTGAATGTGTACATTACTTCCTTTTTTTCGCTACTTCTTACCACTTCCCACACCTTTACCAGCAGCCTGTGCATTGAGTCCCTGGGATATTTCACCTTCAATTTTAATTCCAGAAACTCAAATACATTACTCGCCTTGCCACCTTGCTCACTTACCCACTTCTCCAAAAACTTTGAGTCTCTCCATCCTACCAACCAGGCCAGTATGGAGGCCACAAAGTAGGCAAAGAAATCGGGTACCGCCAACCCCCCCTTATCTTCTGGCAACCTAAGTATATCCAGTTTTAAGCGCACCCTTTTCTTATTCCATATGAGCTCATTCATCAGTCCTCCAACTTTATTATAAGTATTCCTATCTATCCAAACCGGGGAGCCTCCCAGTACATAATTTAACTGTGGGAGCCATATCATCTTTATCAGCCCCAGTTTATCCGCCCTTGATAACGACAGCTTGCTCCAAATACTAATCTGTTGTTTAAACCTATTTATTTTTGGTTGGATATTTAACTGTTTATATCTCCCCAAATCCGCAGCTATTCACACCCCTAAGTATTTAAATGTCCCTTCAGGATTCAGAATCTTAAGGTCTACCTGACTATTCACCTTTAAACTAGGGTCCAAGGGCAACAAAACTGATTTCCCCAGTTAATAGATAACCCAGAAAAATGACCAAACCTCCGCAACTCCTCCATTACTTGTTCTAAACCCTTGTTGGTGTTCCCCAAAAATAACAAAAGGTCATCAGCGTAAAGGGCTATTTTGTCCCCCTTCCCCCCGGCCCCAAAGCCCTCTATTTTTTCGTTTTTATTTATACATCTAGCCAACGGCTCCATCACTAGGGCAAAGAGCAGGGGAGAGAGGGGACAACCTTGTCTGGTACCTCGACCCAGTTCAAAATATTCCGTAGTACTTCCATTAAGGGAAACACTTGCCCTTGGCTTGTGATATATTAACTGCATCCACCTTAAAAACACATCACCAAACCCAAATTCTTTTAGTGTCCTCCATAGGAAGGGCCACTCCACACTGTCAAACGCCTTAGCAGCGTCAAGTGACAGTATAGAGCGGACCCCCCCCCTCATTTCCCACCTGAATATTACCATAAACCCGTCTAATATTATCGCAGGTAGATTTGCTTGGGACAAAACCACATTGATCACTGCCAACTAATGTTGTAAAAACCTTTACCAACCTATTAGCTAGGATCTTAATAATTTCATATCAGCATTGACCAATGATATGGGTCTGTATGATTCAGGTTCCAAAGGGTCTTTGTCCGGCTTAGGAACCAAAACAATCTCGGCATCATACAGCGAGTCTGGAAGACATCCCCTAACATACGAGTCACAGAGGACCTCATGAAACTGAGCTATCATAGGGACCTCTACCTCTCTAAGGACTTCCGTCGGTAGGCCATCTGGCCCCGGGGTCTTCCCCGGAGACATACCTCTCAGTGTCCGTAAGATCTCCTCTACTTCAATCGTGCGGTCTAACCATTGCTTTTGCTCCTCTAACAATTTTGGCAATTCCAAAGACAAAAAATAGTCCTCTAGGTCCATACTGCTCTGCCATCTAGATCTATACAATTCTTTATAAAAACCCCAAAACACTTCCAGTATCCCTCCAGGTTCCCTAATCAATATTCCCTTATGATCTTTAATCTCAGCTAGTACCCTCTTTGAATCTTTCCCTTTTACAAGAGAGGCTAACAATTTCCCCGGTCTCCCACCCTGGGAGTAGTAATACATCCTTTTGAAGCTAAGCTGATTGAGGATTTTCTCGCGCATATACTTACCCAGTTCATCTTTAGCCCCCTTCCAATCATCCCTAGCTTCAGCTGACTCTTTATCTAAATAGACTTTTTCTGTTCTCACCACCTCCTGTCTAAGATATTCCTCTTTCTCTCTCAATTTCTTCCTAACTCCACTTACCTGCCCTATCAATAGACCCCTCATAAAAGCCTTAGAAGCATCCCAAATTATCTGATATTCCACTGAATCCTTATTAACTTCAAAAAAAAATTTCATTTCAACTACCACCCTTTGTACATCTATCATTTTTAACCAATGTGGGTTACATCTAAATGGGCGAGTCCCCCCTTTTGTTCCCCGTCCCGTATCTGTATCGACCCTCACAGGCACATGATCTGATACACTTCGCGGTTCATAACTTACGTTTTTTATGTACCTCAGTGCCTGTACATTTACTAAAACTAGGTCCAATCTGGAGAACACTTTGTGTGATTCGTTGTAACAAGTTCCTGGATTTAACCAACGCCAAGCATCAGTCCAACCAAACTCGTCCATTATTTTCTGAATGGATGACTTCAATCCCCGCGGCCCAACTCTATCATCGAGCCTTTTACGATCTAATATTTCATCCGTAACAGAATTGAAATCACCCATCATAAACAATGGCCATCCGTCATAACCTAACGAAAACTTAGAATTTAATACATACTTCCATTGAGAAAGGGGGAGGGATGTAAACAAATGCAAATATCATTGGAATGAAATCTAACTCACATGCCATAAATACGTATCTACCCTCTGAGTCCACCTCTGCTTGAATGCATTTCAAGTTAACAGACCTATGAACCAGTACACTCACTCCTCTGGAGTACGTTGAATATACTGCATGGTATTGCTGAGACACCCATCAGCGATCTAATACCTGAATCCTCTCTTGGACCAGGTGAGTTTCTGTAATACATATTATAGCCGGAAGGTGTCTCAACAGTTCCCTTAAAACCGCATATCTTTTTAGCTTTTCATTTATCCCTCTAGCATTCCAGAACACACACTTCACCATTTAAATAATAATAATAATAAAAAAAAAAAAAACCCGCCAGCTGAGTCCCCCCTTGTCCCCACTTGGCATCTGAAACATAGTCCAGATCCCACTTAACCTTGGCGCTTATGGTGTGCGGTGCACCGCCCACTGCCGGATGAAGAGATTAGTATTCAAAAGAAAACACATCATTTTACATTCCGTTTGTCTACAACCAAGACATAACATCCTCAGGAGTATCAAAAAACTGCACTTTCTGTTGATACACCACCCTAAGTTTTGCTGGGTACATTACTGCAAACTTGATATTATTTTGTCTCAGTCTACGTTTTGCCTCCACATATTTCTCTCTAGGGCTACATAATATCTCTATAAACATGTAGTTCTCTCATTCTGTGGTATACCCATCTACCGGCACCTGCTATAGTAAGTTAAAGCTTGAAACCTTGTAATGCCTGTTGCTTTTTTGGGCACATAAAGGCCAGTGCCACCCATCGTTTATCATGGCACAGAACGGTATGTGCGGTTGATGACACTGCCAGAGCTGCCGGCTTACTGGATGCGCAGATGGCGTCTTTGGTGTCCCTAGTTTCTCTTGCTATGGCCAGGGCCCGCACCATTCCAGGCCGGATGGCTCAGGTGCTGGGGATCATAATCTCACTGACTGGTGGACAGCACCACCAGTCAGCCTTTCACTGTGGCTGGGAGTTGAAGTCTGTGCCCCAATCACATTCTGGGGCTAGGACTCTAGTCTCTATATAACTACTGCCCCGATCAAGTTCAGTTGTTTAGTTCCGACTTTCCCCTAGATATTCTGATTTTGTACCATGATGACCGATTCTGAGCCGCCTAGCCTGACCCTGCGTATATTATGTTTGTTTCGTCTTTGTGTTTCACTTATACCGGCGTAGTGCTAGTCTTCAGGTTGACGTTGACCTCCTAAGGAGCCGATCACTCCAAGTTAAAGGGACAGCAGGGAGGGGTGCCAGTGTTAGGGCTTCACTCGCCCTGTGTTTCTGGGTCCATGTCCTTGCCAGAACTAAGCCCTGTGCATAGATACAGCAACAGAACTTAGTTCCAACCAAATTCACTACATTCAGTGCATAAATACAGTACAGTGCTAGCAAGCTTAGGCTATGTTCAGACACTGTATGAGACCGGCCTTTCCGGCCAGATGATCTTTAGTGCCACTGAGTTTTGATGCGGGCACATCAGTGAGCGCCCGCATCAGAACTCCCGACTACACACTATGGAGTGTGCGGCTGGAGCCGCTCGCTCCACTGTGTGCACTGACAGGGTTTTCTGACAAGGTAACGTACAATTTCGTATTAATCACACTTGTTGTTGCAATCGGCAACAACGGTCGTACTTTTACGAAAATATACATTGTGTGAACATGGTCTTAACATATAAATACAATACCAGAACCATAATGAGTAAAGAAATTCCTTTGCATTGTCATATTCTGACCCCCCTCACCCTCTTTTCTTCATTTATGTAGCTGTGTGTTGGCTCTTTTTCTTGCAGCTTGGGCTTCAGTTGTTATAAGTGCCATTCTGGAGAGCATCCCTTTTAATCCAGGTTTTGTTAGGAAGTAATGAGACCAATAAGCACAGCACTTCTGGCTTTAGATTTTTTTTTTTGTTTACAGCATTTATTGTGTGGGATAACTAACATATTTTATTGGTTTGGCCCTTTTACTTATTTGGTAATACCAATTATGTTGGTTTTTATTGTAGTCTACATGTTTTATTTAATAACTGAGAAAATTGGGATGCTTTTAACTTTTTTTGAGATTTTTAAAAACATTTTTATTGCCCCAAGGAGACTTAAAAATATGTAATTGCTCAATTGGGTCTCCAACATACTATAGTGTACTCTTTTTATAGTCAATCTTCTATTACACCCTGCCTCTGGACAATAGTAGATAACTACTTTATCTGGCAATTACAATGACGGTAACAGATAATAGTAGTTGAAGTAGCTTATTTTGGAGCTGACAGCAAAAAAAAAAGTCAGTGATGATACCTTTTGACAGTATTCCCATTATATTACATAAAATTGAGAGCTCACAATAAGTTGGAATACTGTCGGGGCTACTTCTATACAGTGTATAGCAATGAGAATACTGAGCTGCCTTCACAGGATAGAGTGTACAAGCATATTATAGCTACTGTGCTCCTAGATACATATAAATGTCTTCTTCTGCAGTGTTATATTGTGCACTAACCTCCATCCTATAGCAGATTTCCCCCCCTTTTACTCACACTTTCAATATACAAAATAAATAGAGCACATAAAAGCCGAAGAAGCCTACAAGGCAGCTGTTGTATTGTTAGGAAGTCTCCAATTGATTGTGTATTACCCTGCTGAAATAGGAATATACTGACAAAATGTTCTACTGTTGATTATGTTTCGTGGCTGTGTGCGCTCTGTACAGTGGGGTCGGCAGTGATTTATTTTTCATGATAAAAAGAACACTCTGATGCCATACAGTTAAAAATATGTGTCCACTGATGCAGAATTCTGTAATCACAGTCAATATAAAGTGTGTTGACCCATGTGCAGTCTTCCACAGCATAACTAATTCTCCATGGCAAGGCGTCTATCTCCTAGCACAGAACGAAAGAAGAATTGCACATTGTACTTTGAGAACTGTGTAAAATACAGGCCAACATAGTGATTTTTACTACATTTAAGCAGTGCATTTTAGGTTTAGAGATCTCAAAATCGTAAAAACATTCAGTTTAGGCTGTTCATATATATATATATATATATATATATATATATATACAGTATATATATATATATATATATATATATATATATATATATATTTACACAGAAACTGATGCATATATATATATATATGTATATATATATATATATATATATATATATATATATATATATATACAGTATATAAATATGACAGTATCCTCCAGCCACTACTTTCCCATGACAATGGACACAGATGGGGACTCATTATTTAGGGTCTGTACCCTGAAAATGTGTTCATTTGGCATTTTTCTATTTCCTAGCACACTGCTGTACTTTGCGCTTATAGGACATTATGGATGCAGAATTCAGCATTTCAGCCTCCATTATCTATTATTATGTGGCATTTATACAAGAAGTGCCTTGTTGACATGATATAGTTTTGTGTGTTTGTTTTGTAAAATAGGTTGCCTTGTTTTGCTGCTATTCTGACTTCTTAAAGTCCGGCGAAAATTTTTATTAAAGTATTGTATTGCCCCCCAAAAGTTATACAAATAACCAATATACACTTATTACGGGAAATGCAAATAAAGTGCTTTTTTTCCCTGCACTTACTACTGCATCAAGGCTTCACTTCCTGGATAAAATGTTGATGTCACGACCCGACTCCCAGAGCTGTGCGGGCTGTGGCTGCTGGAGAGTATGATGGCAGAGGGACACTGAGGGACACAGGGCACTTGAAGGACACTAAGCATCCATCTGCCATCATCAATAAAACAACATGTAGGACATATAGCAGCTGATAAGTATGGGAAGACTTGAGATTTTTTATTAGAAGTAAATTACAAATCTATATAACTTTCTGAAACCAGTTGATTTGAAAGAAATTTGGACAACCCCTTTAATTTTGGCCAACCACCCCTTGCAGGGGAAGGAAATGTTAGACATAATTAAAATTTTAATTATTTAATTTGTAACATCGAATATTCAACAATATTGTTAATCATTTGGATAACTCTGGCCAAGTCATGCTCAGGCTTTGCCATGAACAACATCAGTTCCTTCACATACAACACCACCTATTTCTCACCTGAACTGTGCCATACACCAATATACCAAAGCAGTTCAATCTTGATTACTGGAGATTAATTTCAGCGATGACAAACGTAGTAGGAGATAAACAACCTTATCTTGGCTATGTGTTTCTAGGTCGATCCTACTTCTTCGTCAGGCATAACCAGGCAAAGACTAAAACATAAGATACCACCATTCAGGCTCTATCACTAGGATCTTGAACAAATTCTATACAAGGAGCTTTTGTGTTGGGGGACTGTCATTGACTGATATAATCTTTAGTCGATGCAAGATTTCACTTTTTTGTTTTCAATCAAGGTAACTGCAATTCCCTTTTGTCTACGCCTCATCAGCAAACCATTAAGCCAGATCAGAAGGGTCAGCATAACATGCCTGTTAATGTTGGCCTGTAAATTACCTAATCAAAACTTGATTTGATGTGAAACAACAAGTAAGCATAATTACTGAACCTATGAAAGAATCTGTGTCTGCTCATTCAGAGATGTATCAATACCATTCCAGAAAATGACATTGTCACCAGCAAATGTATTTGTGCCAAGACGTTATTATTCCCATAACTAATTTTTCTATAAGCAGCAAATTGTAACGGTAGATTTTGCAGATCATTTGAAGTCACCATTCCACAGCTATTCCCCATCAACTTCTTAATGTTTTTGTAATTAAACTTACCTTGGTGTGAAATTCTCTTGAGCGTTTGCCTCTGTGTTTAGTCTTTGCCGTCCTGTGACTTTGAGAATTAAAAGGGCTCTGGATCCCTATATTTGTATTTCATGCCAGATGAATGTCAATGAAAATTATGCTATAAAAGTAAACTTCTAGGGAAAAATAGATCTTAATTCTAGCTTCACCCTTCATTTTGATGCACTTTCCCCTAAACTAACAAATGAAAATTCACCTGCCTAGTTTAATTTATCTGTAGGAATGAAGGATACATCAGCACATAACTTAATAGATTTCTTATTATGGAGTCTAAAAAAAAAAAAAAATTACTAATAGAAGAGGCTTCTTGGGAACCTATAGTGCATTTTCTCTGCACTTACTACAGCATGTGTTCAGTTCTCTGCAGAGGCGTAACTAGAAATGGCTGGGCCCCATAGCAAACTTTTGATTGGGCCCCCCAAACTGACCTTTAAACTGTGCAGTCATAACTACATAACTGCAAGCGCTGGTCAGGAGTGCAAAACATTTGCAATACCCGGGAGGCCTGCTCGGCCAGCAGGTGCTGCAAATGACGTCAGCTCAGGGGGCCCAGTGTATTGCAGAAGCAGGCCATGGGGCCCCCTGACATGGTGGGCCCCTTAGCAGCCGCTATGGCTGCTATAGTGGTAGTTACGCCTCTGGTTCTCTGTAAAGCTGGTAACGTCACGTCAGATAAACTGCTCCAGTCCGTTTTACTGCCGTTTCTTCCTCTAGTTCCCTGCACCTCTCTTCATGCCAGCAACCTTTGGCACCACTAGTCCGGCAGCTGCTGGCTCCCGCTGCTCCCCGCTACTTCTGCCTTTTCTTCCCTCAGCGGGGATCACCCCTGCTGGCCTCCCCCTGCTCCCTGAGCACTTCTCTTTAGTGGACGGACTGCAGCAGCAGGAGCTGGCAGTTTATGTGATGTGACTTCAGAGGTGTAGCTAGGCTCTTTAGCACCCGGGGCAAAGATTCAATTTGGCGCCCCCCCCCCCCCTGTATGCGCAGTAAGCACAGGGGGACCCATGTATATATATATATATATATATATATATATATTTTAATGAAGTTTAGGTGAGCGATAGTTTAGATGAGCGATTCGGTCATCTCTACCGGCAGCACTTGTGTGGTGTTCACAATATGGGATACATAATGTCATATTTACTGTGTACTTGGAATGTTCCCATTTAAAATTTTGTCCCTAAGTACCTCAACGATGTCTCCGCTCCCTGCTGTCTGTACCTGAGGAAGCGCCGTTGTCTCCGCTCCCTGCTGTCTGTACCTGTGAATTAGGAGGCGGCATTGTCTCCCCTCCCTGCTGTCTGTACTTGAGGAGGCGCCGTTGTCTCTGCTCCCTGCTGTCTGTACCTGTGAAATAGGAGGCAACGTTGTTTCCGCTCCCTGCTGTCTGTACCTGTGGAGGCGCTGTTGTGTCCACTCCCTGTTGTCTGTACCTGAGGAGGCGCCATTGTCTCCGCTCCCTGCTGTCTGTACCTGAGGAGGCGCCGTTGTCTCCGCTCCCTGCTGTCTGTACCTGGGAATTAGGAGGCAAAGCTTCCTGATCTATCTCCAGTGTGACACCCAGTGTAATGTCATTCTACGGTGCCGTATCTTAATGCACAGATACGCTCAGCAGTAGAGTTAATCAAACTTTGGGAAATCCTAGGTTCGATTGAACTCAAACATTCACAAACCTGCCGCATTAGATTGCTGATGCCTTCCCGGTCCATGGGTAAGGAGGAGAGTACCCAGCTATTACAAAGGCTGAATCCCGGAATTCCAGGCAGTACCCGGGTTGTCTCCTCCTTCCCCACGGACCGGGAAGGCATCACCAATCTAATGCGGCAGGTTCGTGAATGTTCGAGTTCTATAGAACCTAGGATTTCCCGAGGTTCGATCAACTCCACTCAGCAGAGGAGACAACAGCAGTAACACCTCCAGTAAGGTTTTCCATCACCAAATTCAAAATAGAAATAATTTAGAAAAATGACAGGTACAGGTGCTTTATAGATTGGTGTAGGGAACCTTGCCTCACCAGCTGTTGCAAAACTACAACTCTCATCATACATAGTCAGTCAAAGCTGAAACTTTGGTTGTCCAGACATGATCGGAGTTGTAGTTCTGCAACAGCTGAAGAGCTTCCCTACCCCTAGGTAAGGTTTATATAAATGTGATATATATTTGGATAGGGCAGTTATTAAGGGGTTAAGTATGGAATAATGTAGAGCCAGACACCTAAATAGACATTGGACCCCAACTCTATTGTGTGCCCCCCCCCCATCCCAGACAAGTGTCACCCTGTACACCCCTGTCCCCCTCCCCTCCCCAGACTGTACACCCCTGATTGTCCTCCCCTTCCCACACACCTGTATCTTCTTTCTTCCTCCTCCATAGTGCAGTGTACATACAGGACCTGCGGTGACATCATAGTCACATGTCAAGGTCCCTCACCATCTCTTTACTGTATTGTCTCCTGGCTGCTGTTTAGCCCTAATTTGCGCAAAATCGTGGTAAAAACGCAGCGATTTTGGGTTGGATCTTTGAGAATTGTGAGTGTTGGAGCTTTGTATATTCTTTCTTTTCAGAATTCCAAGTGGAGCATGCATGGCCTGTAAGTCTCCATACATCTTTATGACAATCTTTTTAAGGAGAAACGAATCCTCTTTGGTCCTGTAACCCTAGGCCTCTAACTAGCCAGCCAGCACCCTGCTCTGTATTGATGACGGCCAATAACCAGAAACAGCTGTCTACAGATAGGTCTGTTATCCTGGAGAGATCTCTTGCTTTGCATACATTTACAGTCACGTTTTGAGCCTAAATGGCCTGTACAAAATATGTAATTTCAACAGATTTTTTAGTTGGCATTATACATTTTATAAACTATTATTTACCGGGGAAAACCTCATTTTTGCTTTTTTATTTTTTCCTTCTTGCCATATGAGGGCTTGTTTTTTGAGGGGCAAATTGTACTTTGTGTTGATACCCTTCATTTTACCATAAAATGTATTGCAAATGTAAAAAAAGAAAAGAAACCTACAATTTTAAGCATTTTTGTTTTTACGACATTCACTTACAATTACTTACATTCAGTACAATTACAGTGATCCAATTTATTTAGTTTTCTTTACATCTATGCTGTAATAGTTTTAATAGTGGCCATGGTAGCCTTTGGAAAGCCCCAGACTCTTCAGACCCTGAAAAGTGCTTGATGTGGCTTCTAGCTTTTTAGATGCTTCTGTCAGCATTGACAGGGGCATCTAGAGGGTTAAATAACTGGTTTCAGAGCATGCTACAAGGCTAGTTACTGGCTGTGGCTGTGCCTTCAGCAAGACAGTGTGGCATATCACACAGCTAGACATGTCCAACATTAGTTGTAAAAGCATGAATAGAACCCTAGACCAAATTTAGCATCAGTGACACCACCTTGATCATTGTGTTTGCTGTACGCATCATCCCCCACACAATTCAGCAGCTTTAGGATGCACCACCGTCATCATGGCTTCAGGTACCTGCGACACCTACCAGGAGCTTATTGAATCATTCCCTATCTAGCTGCTGTGCATACAACATTGTCATCCAGTCCTGCTGGCAGGTTCAACTGATTCATGTGAGGTGTATAGCTGCTTTAAAATGATATTGTCACCCCTTGCTCTATGTGCAGTTCTCCTTAAGCTTAGATGCTGCACATTCAATATATACTTGAATAACACCTGTCTGTGTCTTCTTTCTGCTCTAAAATTGTTTCATTTTATCGGTGAACAGTGGCAACTAGGTGGGGCTTCACAGCAGTTGGGTACCCCTCTACTGTATGGACAGTGTCATCCAGGCGATGGTTCATGGCAGTTGGCTTCCATCTCCCAGGTGGGAAAGTGCCCAACCGCTGTAAAGCCCCACCTAGGTGCCACAGTCCACCAATAAAATGAAGCGATTTTAGAGCAGAAAGAAGACACAGACAAGTGTTATACAGGTATATATAGTGTCTCGGTATGGGTGGTCCACTAAGCTATATTCCACCTGGATAAAGTGCCTCGGTCAGGTATCACACTAGTAAGGCGATGAAGGTGGTGTTCTGTGTTTCTCACTAGGTGTCATTCTCTGTCTTTTGTCAAAGTTCTTTGTATGTGCATAGCTGAAGGAGAGCATAAGGGGTAAACCTGCTAACCCCACTCCCGGAATGACCCAACTTCCAACACAAACCCCAATAAAACATAGACAACATTCTTGGCAGAAAATTTGGCAGCATAAGCTGCCCTTTATTAACCGTAAGGATACAACCGGGTAGGCCTGACACAAATCACGACCCTGCATACATTATAAACATATGCATGATAAATACATACATTATAAACATACATTGTCAGTACATGCACCACAAACATACATTACAGAACATACATTTTACATACACTACCAACAGAAACCCACTTTACGAAAACACAGGTTGGGTGGGTGGTATCTGGAAACCTTTTGTGTCTGACCAGGCTTACCTGTCCCCTTTTATACCTATAAGCCCTGCCCCCTCTGGACACCTTATACCTCCCCCAGGTATTCCCTCCGCATAGCTAATCCCTTTGTCCCCACTCAAAGCCCCCAGCTACATTCCCTCCTCCTGTCTTCCCTCTGGCAGCCATCTTAAACACACATAGTGTATCTCTATATCACCATGCTGGACCCAGTACCTATCCTCATAACCCCCTAAGAACCACCTGGCCGTGGTCGCAGAGACCCCCTTATGGCTCCTCGCTGGGAGGCCCCTTCACCCCAACTCGTCGCTCTATGGGTTAAAGTTTATTGACATGAGTCATCTTGTTATCCAATTACAGGTACAGATGAGTTTCCCTCTCTTTTCCCCATATTACACTTCTTCTCTGTCCTCTTTCCAGCATCCCACCAAACAGAGAGCGCCTTGGGTACCCCTATAAAAGGGAGTCAGTGCCTGGTAGGAAATGACCCCCAGCAAGACAGTATCTTGCAGACTCTGCATGGATATTCTGGGAAGCCTCGGAAAGTCTGCTTCGCCGAGTTGTAAGGCGTGGGGCTACCAGCTTGCCTTTCACTGATCTAGTTGGAAAGAAAGGTTCAGACAGCAGCCTGTCTATACGCTTCCACTCTCTCTTCTACCTGTCTACTACTACCCCCCGGCAGAATACATTGCTGCCTGGACAAGCCCCCCCAAGACAGACCCTACTTTTACTTCTACCTCAACTTCTCTTCACTCTTTACCTTCGGTCTCACCTGCACCTGTGTGAGTTTTGCCTTAACCTGTATTGCACTGAAGATCTAAAGTAAAGCTGTTCTTTCGGTTAAGCTCTGCACCCTGTCCTATTTTTGTTGCCGCACCTGCACCTACACCTTGCACTTGGGCTATCTCCTTTTTCAGGCGCAGTGCCCATGTGTCCGGGGGTAGAATCCAACACCACTCCTGGCCACCATGACAAGTGCTCAAGTGACCCCATGTCCACCTAGCTGCCACCCCCACCTTGCAGCTGCCAAGGCCATGGCATATATTAAATGTGCAACATTTAAGCTTGTGGATGGTGTGGAGAACCACACATAGAGTAAGGGGATGACAATATCACTTTAAGATTACATTCGGCCACAATGAATCAAATGCTAGTCAAGGGTTTAAGTGTTTCACTTATAATGTTATCCATTTCACAGAATATAAAGTTTTAGCTAGGAGTAAAAAGCACATAGTTGATAGTATTGAACTGCTGACAACCCTTTTATCTTCCCTCTGTTAAGTGCTTACAAACATTGGTAAAGGCAATATGGAACAGTTTCTGATATTCTGTTTATGAATATTTTTTTTCCTATTGTCGAGAAATATAAAAATTCAGGATACGGGAGTAAGAAGTGCTTAGAACAATATGTCTCTGCTTCCTACCCCCTGTTGTTTAATTTCTGCAACAGTTTTTACTTTACCTTATGTAAATATGGAAGGCATTTACAGTACATTAGGATTACAGTGATGCAACTATGGAGAGCAGATGGAAATATTGAAGAAAAACATGCTTTTAATGGCAGGTAATGGCATAACTTGTAAGGGGGTTAAACTTTTTACACCCCTCCTTACATAAAAAAACTGAGAGAATATCTCTGTTGGAAAACATTTATACTATTATTATCATATGCTGTGTATAATGTATTTCACACTCTAAGATCCTTCTACATGGGGCAATTATTGGCATCAAACATTCCTAGAAATGCTCATTGGACTAATAATCGGGCTGTGTAAAAGTGCCAGTGATCAGCTGAGGAGCAGGGAAATGCCTGCTCATCACTGATAGGATCTTTTGTGTGCCATTTCTTTGTGTAAACAGGAGAAGTGTGGCCAATAACATTATTAATGGCCGCACAAACGATGCAGTGATTGCTCCTGTGGCATGGCCGCTTGATTTATTGTGCCTAGTAAAAGCACGACAAGCGAGTGCCAATCTAAAATCAAAAACAAATGGAAAAAATTGGCAGATTTGTTCTTAACCACCAATCACAGCTCTGCTTTAATTTTATGAGAGCAACATACAAAATCAAACCTAGGCTGTGATTGGTTGGTAGAGGCTTCGTGTGATCTGAAGGCCCGAGTCCTTTAGAGAGAAGCATCAGGATTGTACGTGTACTGCATTCATTCTCATCAGAGGATAAAGTGGCAAGGTGACATTTCATTCTAATAAGAGACTTGATACCCCGTGGTCAGATCACCTTAGTGGTTGGATCACCTCCAATCAGATAGTCATTCCCCTAACTTTACAAGATGGGAAAACCCCTTTAAAACATGAACTAAACTTAACCGAAATATTTTCACGTTACATGTACAAAATATATTTATTTATTGAAATGAATCAAATTAAAATTATGCAAATCCCCAAAACACGTAACTTTGTTTTACAATCTCTGTCTCTTTCCCCATGTGTCCTACATATATCGCTGTGTTCTAATTGTAACTAACACAGATCATTCAACAGTCTTAGGAACACTACTTTACATCAAATGACATTTATTTGCTTCTTTATATTCGCTCATTATAAGTTGTAAACGTTTAATGTGCAAAAATAAAAGCATTATAAAGAATATAAAATAAAGTGTAAAGCGTGGCTTAAAAAGGATTTCCTGTCCGATAAAAAAAAAATCCCTAGTTGATATAAATCAGTGAGCTGTGAAATGTTTTACAAAATATACTGTTAGTTCAATCTGTTTCTGGTTACAAAGAGTTTCTATAGAGGGAGAAGGATGTCATTGAGCTTTTTTTTTAGTCTTGAATGGAAAGTCCGCCTGTTTATGTATTAGAAGCCAAATAGGGGACAATGTACTTTATAAGCAGGTAGACTTGCCCGGACCTATCTGATTTAAGAAATAAAATAATTCTGAAGCGTCTCATTCCTCCTTTTGATATATAAATAAATTATTGCGAGCCAAATGTTGACAATGGGGTTTGTCCATACACAGTTTGCCCTAGTAGAGTCCATACAATAATTTGCTTTAGAGTTAGGCCACTTACATAAGTCACACTCCCTGTCTCTTCTATATGATTCTCCAATGTGTGAGATGCAGCCTGACCCTGCTCTCCCCTGCAATCCTGCTTGTAAAAGTTAACAGGGAGAAAAGAAGACCACCTACCTCTTGAAACCAAGAGACATCATGGTGAATGTAGGTTGTATATATATATATATATATATATATATATATATATATATATTTTTTTTGTGGGAAAACAATCAGTATAACTTGTAACTTGTTGATTGAAATCCCCGATCATTCTGTGTTATGGAGTCCAATGGACAGTGTTGCTCAATGAATTGGACTCTTTAGCATGGAAAAGTCAAAGATTTCAATCAATAAATTACAAGCTATACTGTACTTAATTGTTTCCCATAAATCTGCTCAGCTTCTCCTGCTCTATAACATGATGCTGATAGCCTAGGTAGCATTTTCATGGTGACGGGTTTTCTGTAACTGTCATTTCAAATAACTTTGGAGAAATCAATAGTACAAGCAATTTTAAGAAACTCTGTAATAAGTTTAGACAAAAGAGCTTCCTTCTGTACTTACAAGATCATTGTTAAGCCTACCCCTCACTACTTATCTGTTGCAGAGATGGGTTTGCAGTGTCCATTATAACCTATGGAGAGGTAAGGGCCGAGGAGGATAAGTGAACAACAAGAGGAAAGAAACAGCCCATGTACAGGAGCTAGCACAGAACAACATTCTGCAATCTTTTCTCATCAAGCCCGGAGCAGTCTGACCTCTGAATCCAGCGTTTTATTTGCCCAGAGAGTCTCCAAACTGCAGGACTGGTTCTCTCCTCTTCCTGCTCACGAATGCCCCTTGGCCCCTCCCCTTTCATAGGTTATAATTGACACAGCAAACCTGTCTTCACCTTGCTTCTCTGTAATGGATTTGAGGTGTAGTACCTGAGCTATTGCAAAGAAATTTAATGCTTGCCACCCTAACTAACCATCTGATGTGGCACAGTTGGTGATTTTTTTTTGACAATTTTCACCAAACAGGTTAGACAATGCAACAACAATGGATATTCTGGCATTCTTTCAGGACCACACATTGACCCTTCATGCTTGTGTAGCCAGTTCAGTTGAGGTGTTGCTCATGAATAAGCAAAGAGGATCACCTTCATTATTTAAACAATGGGAATCACATTGAGAATTTCCTATAATGGAAAGTTGTTATGTTCTATGTCAAAGGAAAATTGTTAATAACTTTGGCAAAAATTAAGGTGCATCACATTTAAGCCACAGATTTAGAATTCTCTGTCAGATACTGTACATATGTCACATGTACCTCTTCCCTTCTAAAATATAAACTTGTTTCCAGGATTTCGGCTTTCAAAAATTTGTGTTTTACCCCAGAGAGCGATGCAGGGTAGCAGAGAGAGGCGCAGGCAAAATAGTAAAACCTGTACAAGAGTAAAGCTAGGGCCTTGTCTGGACTGTGCTGCTTTTGCACTAAGGTAACTAAACACAGTAGTGTGATGACCCACAAGTGGCTGTAATACCACAGCTACAAGAATTCCATCAGGGTCATTGTGGGCTGCAAAGTAACCAGTTACTTTATCCCTAAGGGGCCTTTTACACACACAGATATCTGACAGATCTTTGAAGCTAAGGCCAGGAACCATAAACAGACAACAGGTCATAAAGGAAAAACTGAGATTTCTCCTCTTTTCAAATCCATTCCTTGCTTTGGCTTAAGAAATCTGTCAAATATCTGTGTGTGTAAAAGAACCCTAACAGAGCAAAACTATGCAGAGCAACACACTGATTTATAGTCACGTCTCTTATCATAGCTGAAGACTCTTTGGGGGAGAGAAGGCCAGACAGGGACGACACATTGGAAGTGCACAGGTGGGAACATTTGCTACATGTTCAAGGGAAAGAATAAAACATCTCTGCTCAGTGTCGGACTGGCCCACCAGAGGACCAGAGGATCCTCCGGTGGGCCCCCAGCTTTAGAACCTGCATCAACACTGACTGACATGTTGTTTTTTACAGGTTCTTCATTGGTGGGCCTCCAGGATCATTTCCTCTGGTGGGCCGCAGATACCCCAGTCCGACACTGTCTCTGCTGCTCATTTATAACAGAAATAAAATGATATTCACAGGACTGTAACCACTGCCTGTACAGAGATAGCTTGTAGCTTCATGAGGGGATCTATGTCCTTCCTGTCACACAGGCCACCCTCTACCTCATTGTGGTGTCCCACTAGGGGTGTTACTATTATCCACACTATTCATAAAAGTCTGTACTTTTTCTAGTCCTATTGCAGCTGAAGTGTTACTTGAGATGACCACTAGATGTCGCTGTATTGTATAACTAAAGAGTGGAAGCTGCACGGCTGAAGTGTCTCAAAGGGTTATTGTATTTATTTATGCAGGATTCTGTAGACCAGTAGGATCTTTCCTTTCTTTTCTCCCATAGACTATAATGGGATTAGATATTCGATCGAATAGTCGAATATCGGTAGCTATTCAAATCCAATCCAATCGAATCGAATATTTTACTATTCGCTCATCTCTAGTGATTCTATAACAGCGATTATATACCCCCATCAGCACAATATAATATTATTTCAGTATATAAGGTTTTGGGATCAGTAATATTCAGTGATTAGCAAGTTCCTGTTTTCTTCCTGTGTCCAAGGAGGCTTGTTTTTATAAAGTATTCTGGCCCAACATCTAATAGCCGAAAATACATCTTGTGCAGTGTTCCTGATGCGTGCAAATAAAGGATCTTAAAGTAACTGGACCCTCTGTTTAAGCTCTGCCACAATTGAAACTGCACTCTTCTGTAGAAAACACACCTGCACAGGCTCTGCGGCAGATGGTGAAGTCTGCAGATATGGACTGTAGCCAAGCTGGGGGTCTCATACTTAACCTGATAATAAAGTTCACTTGTAGTAACAGTATGCTTCTCCTGAAAATACCACCCAAGCACTTAGTATTTTATTAACCTACTTCAAAATGACAAAAGCATGTTTCAAATTTATGAGGTGGACCAGGGCAATATTTACCAGACTGCTGTGAATCCTTTTAACAGTTACTTGAATTACATTTTAGAATGGTCACATGCAATGGTGACTAGGGCTTAAAGGGAATCTGACAATCAAGCAGGGAGGGTGGAGAGAGGAGACATTCCAGCTTTCAGCTGATCAGGAGCTTGGAAAAGCCTCTTTGACTCCTTGTACCAGACAATAAAAGCATATCTCTATATTCTGGAAGCACAGCTGGATATATATATAAAAAAAAATCTCATCTCAGTGACCCAAGAGCTATCTAACAGTATCAGCAGCTTGGAACATATACTACAGCTGATAGATTCCCTTGAAAACATAATAAGCCTATGTTTTCACTATGATTTTCAATGACGGCTGTTTGATACTCAAAATCGCATATTTTGATGTTATTTGATAGTATGTGAACATGGCCCTATATAGGTTACTTTGATGTCAGGACATTTGTACAGAATGTATAGTGTATCTATCAATACTTGTGCATCTGAATGCATTAATAGGAGCACTTCACCCAAATCTAAATGCATATGACATGTTCTTGAAGTAAATATTTATGATATATGGCCGTTATTAATCAACTTGACCATAGTAAATAAATAAACCATAAATAAAGGCCGATATTATGCAACAACGGACAATATTTGCACCTAATTTTACATTGCGTGAACATACTGTAGCCTAGTTCTTCTCCCGTCCCTCTTGAATTTCTCAGGGAGCTGGATGGGAGGCTCAGGACGTGCCAGGGAGGTCATAGTGAGCTGAGAGGCGGCATTACCCTCTCAGCCATCTCCTGCACCATATTGTTGAGCCGCTGCATTTGGTCATAGCTTTCATGGTGACCGTGAGGCAAAATAAGCTGGCTGGCTATTCTGTCAGGACAGGGGAGGTAGGGACAAGACAGTAAGCCCTGATGCTGAGCCCACCCACTGTCCCTACCTACTTGCCTCAAATGGCCCTAGGTAGCCGCGGACAACCACGAAGGCGGTCCCTGCACTAGTATAGATATATTCGATAAATATTCGATAAGCGTTCAAATCCCCTTTCCCTTTCCCAGAGGTGTCATTGTGGACTTGGTGACCTTCAAGTGGTGGAATAGATGTTTTTCAATAATCGAATACTTGTTCCCATAGACTTTAATGGGATTGAATATTCGATCGAATAGTTAAATATCAGGGAGATATTTGTACGAATATCAAATATTCGAATATTTCACTATTCGCTCATCACTACTATCTATGTATCTGCTGAATGATGCATAGTATAAATCTGAGCCATGTCCCCTAACTAGCAGCCAGTTATATTTTATTTTATGTGACTTGGCTACAGCTTCAATAAGCAATGAGCAGGTTCATGAACTATCTGACTTTCTGCTGAAAGAGGCCACGACCGAGCAGGCAGGCCCTGGTGCTAAACACTGCTATGGCCATTATTTGTTACATTCTGCACAGCCAGCATATTTTCGTTATGAAAGTATTACAAACATTGTGATGAATCCATATTTTATATCCCAAGTATTAATATACTGTATATTTGAATTTGCATTAATCTCACACGATCCATCTGTTAAAATGGAGCTAATTATGAGCATGCATATTTTAATGGAGGCTAGCAATTGCAAAAGCACAAGCCATACAGATAGGTCAGGCAGAAAGTTGGTATGGTAAACAGATTTGTATCAAGTGTAATCAATGCAATTAGCAAGATGTTTCCTGTGGTGAGAAAGACAAGGTGAAATGGAATGGCTGACTAGAGAGATACCAACTGCTGTTAAAGCTGGAACGTTAATCATCAGAAATCTCTGTATATTCAAAACAATCTTCATAGTTATGACTTCCGTCCTCTTACATTCATAAAAGTAGTGTTAGTTCCCTCAGCGCAAAACATCAACTCAAACTTTCTGAGATTTGTTTTCATGTTTCGTCCAAGTTTTTCTTATGCAATACTTTGACTATAACTTTTTTGGGGAAAGTCTGGAGTGACGTGAGGAAATATAGTAACTTTGAACATCATCTATTTCATCTAATAAAAAAATCAAATGACACCCAAGGAAAGAAAAAATAAAAACTCTGTTGAAAGACATAGCAGGGAGATTTCTAGAAATTTGCCATGTTTTGTTGCACTGTAACATTCTGATCTACAGCTCAGTAATAGAAAATATGACACAAAGTTTGCAAACCTCTAGATTTGAGAGACTTATGCTACGTTTACACGGGGCGATAATTGGCCCGATCGCACGATTAATGATTTCGCAAGAACGATGTGTTTTCCATAATGATCAGTGTTTAGACGGAACGATAGATCATATGGAAAAATCGTTTTGCGATCGTTTTAAGATCGCTTAAGCTGGCCGTAAGCCCGCCCGCCCGCAGCCCTGCCCCCCGCCAGCAGCCCGCCCCGCCCGCAGCCCGGCCCCCTCTTCTCCGCCGCCCGGCCCCGCATCCTACAGCAGCCAATCAGTGCTGAAGAGGAGCACTGATTGGCTGAAGAGGAGCTGTTTGAAATTCCCGGCTCCCCTCTTCTGCCAATCAATGCACTGAAGAGGGGAGCCGGGAATTTCGAACACCCGCTACGTGGGGGTGATGATCGGGCCGGGGGGAAGGGGTTGGGGCAATCGAGGCGGCAGGGGTGGCGATCGAGCCGGCGGGGGGGCGATCGATCCTGCGCAGGGGGCTGTAGGATGCATGAGGAGCGGGGGCCGGGCTGCGGGCGGGCGGACGGAGTAACACAAAAAGCAAACAAACAGCCAGCACTCTACTAACACTTGTTTACACTATGCAGTTTGCACGCTGTCATGGCATACAGACAAAAACAGTAAAAAGCTGCCACAACCTGTAAGTGTCAGGACTTACCACTATACTCCCTCCAGCATACACACAATAAAAACTTGTCCTAAAGTTTTTTGTCAAATAAAAAAATCAAATGTACCAACTCACCATGTTAAGTTGGACCCCAGAGATCTGGTCCCTATACTAGCAATGGCCTGTCTCGCACTATGGGGGAGATTTATCAAACTGGTGTAAAGTAGAATTGTCTTAGTTGCCCCTAGCAACCAATCAGATTCCACTTTTCATTCCTCACAGATTCCTTGAAAAATGAAAGTTGGAATCTGATTGGTTGCTAGGGGCAACTGAGACAATTCTACGTTACATTAGTTTGATAAATCTCCCTCTATAAGTCTACAAAACTGAGCATACAGGATCCAACTAAACTTTGTGTAAAACACCCTGTGTGATGCTGTTACCTAACTCTCTGAATGTCGTATCTTTGTAAAGTTATGGTGACCTACAGTAACTCCTTTCTACAATACATATTGAGATAATTACATGTTAATAAACTTATACAAATAGGGGCTTCATTCTCTGCCCAAACTTAGGAAAACTCAACTTCCGTACACTGCAAATTCCCCCTCTTGAAATTAGCAGTCCTCTGTGGCTGGTTAGGATGAGAAAGCATGCTGAAAAACAACTATACTCTCATAAACAAATACACTTTGGGGGGATTTATGAAGACCGGCGTAGCAGTACACCAGTCTTATATTAGGCCCCGTTCCCTTTTCCCCGGCAAGAATTAGTGTATCCGGCTTCCACCAGGTGTAGATTTGGATCATGATTTATGCCTGCGAGCAGGTGTAAATCATGATAAATGAGGTGCAGGAGGAGGCCACACCTCGTCCCCGACTTGCCACGCCCCCCAAACTCCCCCAGCCCGCCCATCAATATAAATAGCAACAAGTGCAGTAAAAATTGAGTGAAATATACTCAATAGATAATGAAATACTGACATATAATTTTATTATATCATATAGCAGTATATCAATATTATACTGCTACACATGCAAATGTATTATAATAATTATGTATAACAAATAAAATTATAATCACAGTACCCACTGCCTGTACAAAGAGAAACTGCAGCCTCATGAGGGGTTTTTGGTCTTTCCTCTCACATAGTCCACTCTCTACTTTATAGTGTTCAGCAGCCTGGAAGTAGTCACTCACTGTCACTGTCTGTCACTGCTGCTTGTCTTCAGTCCTGTCCTGGTGGGCCAAAAAGTGTCCTCCAGCTGCTGTAGCCTCCATGCGCTTCTCTATTTCCTCCTCTCATCACACAAGGCTCTGCAGATTATCTCACCATCATTCATGTGCTGCTCTACCTCATCCTCTCATCACACAGGGCTCTGCAGATTATCTCACCATCATTCATGTGCTGCTCTACCTCATCCTCTCATCACACAGGGCTCTGCAGATTATCTCACCATCATTCATGTGCTGCTCTACCTCATCCTCTCATCACACAGGGCTCTGCAGATTATCTCACCATCATTCATGTGCTGCTCTACCTCATGATTGAAACCTTTAAGTATATTAAAGGAATAAATAAGGTTCAAGAGGGGAGTGTTTTTAGTAAAAAAAAAAATTCAAGAACAAGAGGACACAGTGAAAGATTAATTGGGGAAAAGATCAGAAGCAACGTGAGAAAATATTATTTTACTGAAAGATACCTGGAACAAACTTCCAGCAGAGGTGGTTGGTAAATCTACAATAACAGAATTTAAACACGTCTGGGATAAACATACATCTATCCTAAGATAATAAGAAAGAAAATACTAAAAGGGCAGACTAGATGGACCCAGTGGTCTTTTTCTGCCGACAATCTTCTATATTTCTATGTTTCTATCACACAGGGCTCTGCAGATTATCTAACCATCATTCATGTGCTGCTCTACCTCCTCCTCTCATCGCACAGGGCTCTGCAGATTATCTCAGATAATCTGCAGAGCCCTGTGTGATGAGAGGAGGAGGTAGAGCAGCACATGAATGATGGTGAGATAATCCGCAGAGCCCTGTGTGATTAGAGGATGAGGTAGAGCAGCACATGAATGATGGTGAGATAATCTGCAGAGCCCTGTGTGATTAGAGGATGAGGTAGAGCAGCACATGAATGATGGTGAGATAATCCGCAGAGCCCTGTGTGATGAGAGGATGAGGTAGAGCAGCACATGAATGATGGTGAGATAATCCGCAGAGCCCTGTGTGATGAGAGGATGAGGTAGAGCAGCACATGAATGATGGTGAGATAATCTGCAGAGCCCTGTGTGATGAGAGGATGAGGTAGAGCAGCACATGAATGATGGTGAGATAATCTGCAGAGCCCTGTGTGATGAGAGGATGAGGTAGAGCAGCACATGAATGATGGTGAGATATTTAATCACGGTTTGGAAGGGGGGTGGTCTTCTCAAATATGTGGTCTACTCAGGTGGTTTCACTGTATTTGGGAATTACATAAATAGGTTTTCCTTAATAAATTGCTAAAAATTCCAGAAAACGTTCACAATTTGTAAAGGTATATATAGATGTAGTCACTGCCAACATGACTGGGTTTATTGTCACTTCTGCAATACATCTGCAGCATGTCTGGATGTGTGTAGTAGTACTGAGAGAAGATAGCACTCTGTTGGTCAGGGTGTTCGAGGCAGGAAAATCCAGAGAGAACGTAGAAATGATTTCTCACACTCACCGAATGTAGTTGTAGATGCCATATGCCATGCTGATGAAGGCCAGGGTGGCCAAAACACATACTTGACTTGTATTGATGTGTAACACACAGAGTAAATAGGCAACAACATTTGGTAAGTGCCAGGAACCATACCATGACTGGATAATACCATTGAGATGATATGAAACACTGAGGCAGGCGTAATTCCGCCTATTTTACTCTGTGTGAACATACCCTAATTGTAAGTACAGTTCTGCTAAGGACAATAGACACAAATATGATACAGTAGTCTCTCAAGTAACAGTGGTACCAGCTTCTCGTATTTTGAATATACAATGACTTATCCTGGGCCACCAAGAGGATCTAGCTGATCATCAAGAACATTCACTGGTAAAACCCTTTTATATCTGAAGCGCATGAACTGGCAGGTACAGGTAAACAATAAAAGCTACAGTAGGTGTAAACCATTGGATTGGAGAGATGGTGCTGCACCCAGATGTAAGATGAATGGACATTTATTTTTTTCAAGCACAGAAACAAGGTGTTACCTGATTGTTCCGATCTCTTCTTCAGGTTAGTGCTGAGCACTTGTCGGAGAAGAGATTTTTTCGATTTCGAAACTTGTTCTCTCGGTGCTGAATATTTTCGGTCTGGGTTCAGCACCATCTCTCCGGTGGAGATCTTTTACACATAGCTTATATTATCTCTGTATAGTTCAGGTCTGCATGTTCTGTGCAGTCTGAAGTTTCTGGCCTCAACATAAAATATGATTTATAGCTTTTACCAGCTATTCCTGAGTTATGTATGTAAGGACTTGGTTTCTCTCTAATAGTTTTCTGCTTGCTGTTCTTTTTCCTTGTTTTCTTACTTTTGGATGACATCTTAGGGGCTGTGGAACCAATTATTAGTTTTCCATAGAGTTATGGTCTCAAGTTACATAGTTTTTAACTTACAATGTTTACTACAGAACATATTGATATCATAACTTGAGGGACCACAGTTGCGTCTTGGCTGTTCTGTTCTGTTGTGTTAAAGGAAAATTCATAAATAAGGATACTATAAGTATTTGTTCCCATCCAGATGTTTCATGTTATTAAATGCTTATTAGTGATTTATAAAATCTAATACATAGATAAAGGGAACCTAAATTCTTAGGTTAAAATCAAGAGTACTCAACTAAAAATTAAAGAAATCAGATGCTTCTTATTTGACTTATTTGAAAATAGTGGGGTTCAGCCTTTCTACTGTAAGATTACTGGCTGTACATAGCACATAGCAAGGGGTATGCTGGCAGCAGAAGACAACACACATTTAACCCCTTCCCCCAGGGACGTCATGAAAAGCAGTGCCAGAACGCATCATGACATCCCTGGATGTCATGGTTTCCCTGCCTCCCCCCGCTGTCCCTATCTGAGATCGGGCAGCAGGAGAAGGCTGTGTCACACAGCCTCCTCCTGCTGCCACTGCCCGGAGGGGAGCCGCGCAAGCCCCGGGCAGTTAACCCCATGGGGCAGTTAACCCTATGGGGGGATCTGACGTCTCCTGCCGATCGGGTGGTGGGAGGAGGTTGCAGCACATTGCCTCCTCCTGCCATCACTGTTGTAATCCTCCCCCCAGGCCCCCCTTGTATGTATCCTTATCCCAGGGACATATTTATCCTTATTGATTAACCTCCTGATGAACTCCTTGAGATTTAATTGCTGAGGAGGGAAACGCGTAGAGGTATAAGATGGGGTCTGGATAGGATCGCATCTGACTGTAACATGATGATGTGATCCCTGTCTGTATGAGCCCTCATAGGAATTTTTCAATGGCCTTGTGTCTTGGGACAGGCACAGACTAAGGAGAGCCAGGTCTGTATTAAGGGCTGACTAGGGCATTTTCCCAGCTAACAAGGTTTTTTTAATTTTTGAGGTACAGTAATCAATGTGACTCACTGTGGGATTTTTTGTTTCCCAGACCATCACTGAGTTTGGGGTCGGCTGACCTTGAAAACATCAGAACCGTAAGTCCTACTGTCTCTGTCCCTACTCTGCATTATCAAGTAAGTGTGGCCATTGATTGTGATGTGGTAGAGTTTTCTAATTTATGTTTTGTTGTAAGTCCATATATTTTAAGAGTAGTATTAAAAGTTATGTTTTAGACTGATATAGAATAATCACCCTGCCACAAGGCAAAACATTTTTCATGAATATCTTGAGAAACAAAATGAAGTTTGAGTTGTTGAATTTACCACTAAGTCCTTCAAGTAGATTATGTCATCTGAAAACTGAAAATCATGTTTGGTTAGAAATGTTCCTCAAGTCAGAGCTATACTGTAAAGAAATTACTTTACATGACAAGGACTTAGTTGTCTTTTTGATGCACACACCAATAATATAATTTCCATGAAAAGTAACTAAAATTAGGATTTATCATAGACCATTAATGTTCATTAGTGATAAGCAAACCTCCAGCACACTTGAGTTCATCTTGGGTACATTTATTATGCATTTAATTATTAGCTGTATCGATTTTTTTCTAGGCAGTCTTATGGCTGCATCAAACTTCTCCAGCCACCGGTAATCAATTGCAGAGCATTTGGGTTCAGATCAACCCTAGCGTGCTCATCTCTAATGTCCATCTGTGTTAGGCTGAGTTCACACATTATTGTATATGTTGTGCATATTTTGGTCAATAAATTTTAATTAAAACCAGGTTTTGGCTTCAAATAACAGCCAGAATGAGAACGAAACACTGATTAGTATACTGTGTATGAACCCAGCCTTTTTTACCTTGGCTAACCTCACTCATGTATGCTCATTACAATAGCCGAGTCCATTATGTATGAACAAAGAAAGACCAATTCCCCAGCTATTAAAACAGGTAAAAATGGACTAAAACAGATATTTCACTGAAAAACAAACAGAGCACAAATGTCTTTTCCTTTAACATAATAACAGTCATTGAAATGACAGGATGTTGGTTGTCGATGGTTGTAGACAAGGTACACAATATTTAAATGTAAAGTAGGGCAGAACAAGAGGATGGCCATCTACCGATGCCAAACTAATTAATCTAAATCAGAATCTCTGATTAGTACTCTTTATTTTAACTCCAGGAGGCCTGGAACTCAGATACTGCTCCATATTCCTGGCAGTTCTCTCTATATACAGAAAGCATCCCTGTGAATTTAACTTAAATCTGAAAGTAGGGCAGCCTATTCCCCACTGAGAGTTACATGTTGGCACTATGATTGACCAAAAAAAGATAGAAAAAAAATTATTATTTATCTATTGTGTAGAAAACTAAAACATATTGACTGATTATATTTCTCTTTGGAAAAAAGTGGTAGAAACTACAGTCAACAACCGGACATTTTGTTAAGTCCCTAAAGCTGCACATTTTAATGTTATTGTAAAATGCAAAATGTCATTCTGAGCTGGTGTCAAATTAAAATTGGTGCATTAGCAAAATATTACTTATCATGTACGGACTGATATAAAAATACATCATGTCTGACTTTTTCTTTCTGTTCATAACTTTTCCAGAAGGAAAGGTGTTCCAATAAATATTCATTCATCCTATAAAGATCTATAGTTTGCACAGTTTTTGAATTCTTAGATTGCAGTTTTACACATATCACTTTCATAGTGGATCCGCCAAAATGTCTACTTATGCTGCATACAGGGGATTATTAGTGTTCCTGTGAAGATATAAAACTTTTAACATATCGCAGAGACATGTCAAAGATATGATTATTTGGGCTCTTGAGTGTTCAGGCCCCCACCATTCTCTAGATATAGGTGGGAGAAGCTTGCAGCGGAGCAGTTCTTTCTCCAGCTTCCTGAGATCTCTGTCTTGCTGTTTGAGCTCAGCTCCTTAGACTTATAACAGAGTTTGTCTTGTGCAGAAAGATGGGGATTGCTGGGAGCTGAAGAGAGAGAAGAGCTCAGCTGTTTGCGTTTGCCTGTTATATCTAAAGATCTCAGCGGTCTGAACATTTAGACCCCAACTAATCAGAACCTTCCACACGTCAAAAATTTTGTGGCAAGGAGAAGTTAAAAGAATGATTTTGGGTCACGTGTTACAAATTAATTTCCACACCAGAACCAAGCAGTCTGGATCAAGAAGGTTCTCAGACAACAGGTGAAAAAATACTGAAAAAGCATACAACATTGCCTACCTGTTTGCTGCAGTTCTAAAACCACCAATGTATGGAGTCCTCTACTCAACTAGGCCATCCCACCCTGCCTACTCCTCTTCCACAGTACTCTTGCTAGTTCCCCACCCAGAGCTGCTCCAAAACATTACATAACATCTTTATAAACTGTTTATTGATTCACTGTCTGCCCAAAAAAATTCCAAAGTGCAAAAAAGCTGATTTCTAGTCACATCAAATCCAGAAAAATTGTAGTAAAAAGTGTTTAAAAACTTACATATATGCAATCAAGATACTGATAAAAAGTACAGATCGTGGTGCTAAAAATGACACCTCACACAGCCCCATAGACTAATAAATAAAAACGTTATAAGGATGGTAATATAGTAATTTTAATATTTGTTGTAATCATAACGACATGGGGAACATAGATCATATTTCTGTTTTACCATAGGGCTAATGGTAACACAAAACCTTCTCAAAAAAAAAAAAAAAAAAAAAAGGGTTTAATTTTATATTTCACTGCACAAATAATTTTTTTTCTTGTTTTTCAGCATATTTTATGGAAAAATTAAGTCTGTCATTGCAAAGTACAATTAGTGGTGCACAAAGTGCTTATGTGGGTCTGCAGGTGAAAAAATGCAGGCGCTATGACTTTTTAAACAGGAGGAGGACAAAACAGAAGCACAAAAATGAAAATTGTCTTGGTCCTTAGGGGTTAAGCCCATGATAAGTCACTTGTAAAAAAACACTTGTAATCAGGGTTTATTATTATTAGTAACTTTTAATTGTTACTTGGAAAAGCGTCCATATTAAAGTTTTCCTACAAACACAAAAAGAGTCTGGTGACTGCCGTAGTGGTGACGCGATAAAATAAAACTTGGTATAGTGTAATTTGAATAATAAATCTCTTTTCGTAGATAAAGGCCCTGTAGCACATAGCAAGTAGTCCTTTAGAGTTTCTGTATAAAATAGTCACCAAACCTCATCCTTTATAAAAGATGACAGTAACAATCACAGTAGCAGTGAGTTTTTAATGCACTAAACCCCAACAAATGAAAACCTCCCATAACAATAGGCTGTTTTACTGACACATTTGTGGTCTAATGATCAGGCACATACACCTAAAATAAAGTTACTATAAAAAATTTTTTTAATGTTGCACCACACATGAACTTAAAGGGGTATTCCAGGGAAAATCAATAATTTAGCAAAGGAAAGGGTTAACCAAGGTTAACCCTTTCCTAATATACTTACCTGTCCTTTAATAGCCCCCCAAAGAGATCTCCGGTCCGGTCACGTGATCTTCCAGCTTGTGGCTCGGATCCTCTTCTCCTTCCGGTTCGGTGACGTCACCCGGCCGGCGTCCGCTCTCCGTCTCATTAGCAGCAGAGCACTGAACCCTGACTGGCTTGGTAGCGTGTAGCCAATCAGGGTTCAGTGCTCTGCATCCCCACCACGCTTCAGAGTGGGGGTCCCCTGAGGCTGCAGTAAATTATCAGGGGTCGTCGGGCTCAGTGCCGGTCACCAGTTACATGGGCCGGCACTGCACTACAGCAGGTGAATGCAGGGTCTGGCGTCAATCATCACTCCGCAGAACCCCCCCCCCACATTGTCAGCGATGCCGACCGAGTCCCGGGAGGGGATGCGGCGGGCGGCATTACTTCATTCATAGCTACCAGACACCCGGATGCCCGCCGCATCCCTTCCCCCCAGGGACTCAGGGTCGGCATCGGTGGGGAAGTAATGTTTATCGGCTGCTGATCCCCCCAGGCCCCCCTTCCTGTGTCCCTGTCAGAGATCACTCACCCCCACCCCCGGAGCGTGCTGCTGGCCCCGATATCTGCACTGGTCTCAAGCACCTGTACTCAGCTGACAGGCGCTGTGTACGGGGCAAGACAGAAATCTCTCCTGCCTCACTCACACAGGGCCTGTCAGCTGAGTACAGGTGCTTTAGACCAGTGCAGAGATCGGGGCCAGCAGCACGCTCCGGGGGTGGGGGTGAGTGATCTCTGACAGGGACACAGGAAGGGGGGCCGGGGGGGATCAGCAGCCGATAAACATTACTTCCCCACCGATGCCGACCCTGAGTCCCTGGGGGGAAGGGATGCGGCGGGCAGCTGGGTGTCTGGTAGCTATGAATGAAGTAATGCAGCCCGCCGCATCCCCTCCCGGGACTCGGTCGGCATCGCTGACAAGGTGGGGGGGGGTTCTGCGGAGTGATGATTGACGCCAGACCCCGCATTCACCTGCTGTAGTGCAGTGCCGGCCCATGTAACTGGTGACCGGCACTGAGCCCGACGACCCCTGATAATTTACTGCAGCCTCAGGGGACCTCCACTCTGAAGCGTGGTGGGGATGCAGAGCACTGAACCCTGATTGGCTACACGCTACCAAGCCAGTCAGGGTTCAGTGCTCTGCTGCTAATGAGACGGAGAGCGGACGCCGGCCGGGTGACGTCATCGAACCGGAAGGAGAAGAGAATCCGAGCCACAAGCTGGAAGATCACGTGACCGGACCGGAGATCTCCTTGGGGGGCCATTAAAGGACAGGTAAGCATATTAGGAAAGGGTTAACCTTGGTTAACCCTTTCCTTTGCTAAATTATTGATTTTCCCTGGAATACCCCTTTAAGCATTACTGTTCTTGATCCGAAAACCACACACATTTCTTAAGTAACATATTGCCAACATGACACAACTTGAACACCTTGGCAAATTGAGCCTACATAACACAAGGGCAGGACTGCCCAAAGGATGTACCGTGACCTGGGGTTGCTATATATTGTTTGGCTGGGCGAGATGGTGTTGCACCACTCAGGCACATGTCATAGTGACTAAGAGTGTTATGCACCCACCCCTGAATATATTGACACACACTTCTGGTTTGGAACAGGTGTAGGTAGTTCAGGTGTAGTGCAGCAGTAATCGTTGAGGCTTAAATAACTTAAACAGGATCAGGTTTACTGAGATCTTCTACAATATTTTCTGCAATACAGACAATACAGTCTCTCTTCCAATAAAAGTGCAATACACAGATAGCACTGGAGCTGACTGAGATCCCTTGAACAGGGGGACTTAATACTGTAGACTTCAATAGGCTTTAGGAATACTTGAAAGCTGGTCATTGATATATAGATAAATGCTTCACACAGTCTCTGAATAGTCTGCCTTTACAGTAGTGACCTGGAATAAACTTTTCAACTGGCTCAACAGTGGTAATAGTGGGCTGCCAGTTAGAGGTTAGAGGCCCTATCCAGACCCTAGGGTACTCAGCTGGGGGGCTGTGAGAAGAAGAGAATCCTACGTCCATAGGAATATATCTTCCACCTAATCTATCTTGTGGGCACCGAGTGACACAGGATCAGGAATGTAGGCTAACCTAGTGGGAGAAGCTAGCCATCGGGTGATCCCTAAGGAAACCGAACACTTGTAGTAGAGTTTTCAGCAAATAGCCTTACCTAGCTACTGGCTTTGTCCTGGATTGATCATCAGGAACTTGGATGATGGCCACCCAGCATGGAAAGGGTTTAGCCCGTTCCCTCTACCACAGCCTCCCTGTGGGGTACTCTAGCCCGACATAGCTAGGAATAAGATCACTGATAGAAGAAGCTAAACTCTCTCATATGAATAGTCCCGCAAATGGGTCCTAGCCTCCAGGCCAGGCCCTGGAAAGGCACTGCTGCAGGAGCTCTCTTTACACACTTTCTCTCAGGAAACACATTGACAGAACTGGTCCAATTAACTTCACTTACATTATCTATCTCTCAGGGAGCTCTACAATTGGGGGAAAAACATCTGGTGATATAGACTGAGGCCTCTGATAGGATAAAGGATAGAGGAGGGCATAGTATGACATACTGTTGACAGGAATTGGTCTAGTCAGCTCACATATCATAACATTAAACTGCATAAAACATACAGTCAACCACAATACAGTTTAATGGGAACAAATCTAACCTGCTGATATTTCCCTATTGCACAGGAGATGCTGAGGCGGAAGGTATTTTTCTGACCTCCCTCCTCTGTGATGTTCAGTGTGCAGTTAGTCATGTGCTCCACAGTCCAGACCGTTAGGGGCACTGCCCATCCTCATGGTGCTTATCCGCACCCCTTTTTAATGATAATGAATGGAGCAGGCCAGCCAGGGGCAGATCTCTGCTATGGGGAAAGGCACCGGAATGGCACTGAGGAGGAAGGTAGGAAACATACCTTCCACCTTGGTGCAAGCTGCAAGCTTCAAGGTCAGGGGTTATCAGTGCACGAGCAGTGAAGCAGAGAGCTCCTTGTCTTCTGCTTGTTAACCTTTTTTTGTAGTGCAGCATGTGAGTGAACCTTGGGTCACTTACACACAGCAGTACACAAGGGGTTACACAGAAGGTAGTCTGCTCCTGCACCTATGTATTTAACCATAAGGGCTCCTAATGGGCCTTTATAGTTAAATACAGGGACTGACAGAGCAAGCAGACATTGGCTCTCTGCTCTGCCAGTCACTTCTGGGGCTGCAGGCAAAATTCTGCCTCTGGCCACAAGTGATTTTATTTTCTGACCACATCACTGAGCTTATAAATATGCAGTGCTTTGTGTTGTGCGTAGGGGAGGGGGCGTACAGTCTTTTCCTATGGGGCCCCATGAATCCTGACAATGTCCCTGTGCCCTACCATAGGACCTTCAGGAGTACAGTGGTCCCTCAACTTACAATGGCCTCAGGATACAATATTTTCAACATACAGTGTTCCTTTTTGAACCATCGTAACTTGAAACTAAATTTAACAGACAACCAGGATCTGCAGGACCTGTGAATAAGTACATGATTGAACAATAAAAGTGACATTTTACTGGTAAAACACCAGCATTAGTGAAGTGCATGCAGTGATTGGCTGTCTAGTATCTCCTTTCTACAGTACAGTGGGATACTACATGTCCTGTACTGCTCTTTACCTGCGCCAGGATGAGCTGCTCCTTTAGGCACTGGTTAAGGACGACTTCATTTTATTTTTCTGTGACCCTGTCGGAACTGTACAGGACCCTCAAAAACACTCCAGTCTTTTACATAGGAAGTATTTACAGCTTCCAATAATTCTTTCTGACTGTTGTATGTAAGGGCTTGCTTAATCTATCTATTGAGGTGATATTTTGCAGCTTCAGTACCAATTACCAGTTTTCCATAGAGTTATGAACTTAACATACAATGGTTTCAACTTACAATGGCCATCCCAGAACCAAGGGACCACTGTATCTGTATAGGCATTACACAGATGCAAAGCAAAACTTGGGTTGAAGAACTACTTTATTACTTTATAGAATGAATTTACTTTTCTTTTATGCTTCCATAAAATATTCCTCCATCAGGGGTTGGCACAGCATGAACCACAGGTCACAATAAATCAGGCCACACACAATGGTAGCGTGTATAGTATCTGGATATAAACTGAATTTATAATAAATACAGCAAAATACTTTTCCCTTAAAATACACATTCAATTGCGTAAAACCTGGCTGTTAGTATAGATTAATTAATTATGGGGCTATGACCCTACATCATCAGGAATCATTGGTCCCCAACCCTTAAGCAACATTATGTGTTCAGAATAAAATATCTTCCTTTCAGCTAAGACATTAAGAACTGGGTCATTGTGGGATCATTTTGGTTCAGGAAGCCTGGAATGACCTTCATCGATTTGTGCACTTCTGGTTCAGCAGCATTTAGCTTTTCTGCAACATAAAATTGTATTAATAATCACATGAAAATAAAAGATGGCTATAGGAAGGCGCGGGATTAATTTGCTGATTAATGAGTTGTTTTCGCTCTTCCATAGCCTCGTGAACAAAGCTTTTCATTGTCTGATTTTGCAGTATTAATAATTAATTTAGAATAGTGTTTGCTTTGTGGTAGGTTTTTTTATTTGGTCACGGAGTCTTGTAATACTGCTGTATGCAGCACTTAGCAAAGCATGGTTTCAAATTGCTTTATCTTTTCAATTCAGCACAAACTGTAACAGTAAGCTAATAAAAAGGTCTATTTTAACCATACTTGCATGCATAATCACACGGCATCTCTTCTGTAACAGTATTACCTGTGTCAGTGCTTCTCATATCACTGTCTTGGGGGTCTCAGGGGAATATAATGGATGTCCCCATTGGCCTGAGGTATTGGGACTAGGTTCTAACACTACTAAGGTCGCCTGAAGGTTATTGGTGTCTGCATTTGTTCTGATTTTAGCCATATATTGTTCAGTTATTGTTCAGTTATCAATAAAACCCATTAGTCAGCTATCCATTAAGGTAACAGATGTTTAAACCAGTGCATATATAGTGTCCGGCCTACTAAATTGAATAGGTTTTCAGGTTTAAATTAATTGGGTATTCGCAACCGAAAAAGTTAGTTCCTATCAACAGGAAAGGTATAATAGGCTTATCACTGGGAGTATGACTGCTGGGATTCAGCAATTTTTGCAATCCTCATATAGAATTAGGGCCATTTTACACAAGGTTGCTAGAAAGGCTCGTTCGGATGATAACTGGCCTGTGTAAAAGTATCAGTGATCAGCAAAGGAGTGGGAAAATGCCCTCTTTTCGGGTGATCTAATCTTTTGTGCAGCTTCAAAATTTTTCGCTATTTGCCACACATCTCTTTGTTTAAACAGGGGATGTGCAGCCGATAACAATACATTTAAATGGTTGCATGATTAATCGTGCCTTCTAATGACACTCCTTTGCTTATGTCCTTGGTGGATATAAGGCATGGTGAATCTATGGGGGGCAGGTTGAAACTATTGTTGTCTGTTTTGCATTGTTTGTATCTAAAACTGTGATATTGAAGTAATAAAGGATTGGAGTTTAAGTGAATGCTGCAGCCTCTGAGATTTCAGTTATGCTGTTTTTGGAATCCTCCATAGAGCACCAATTATCCATGAGGGACCGAGTCAAGGACTGTATGGATCCACAGTGAACCCCTAACAGGAAGATAATGCCTAAGCATAAAATCTTTTAAGGATTATGGCCCAGCCACCACTGTCAAGCAATCCACTGACGATAAGCTGCTGTAAACAACTTCAGTGAAACTTCCCGAAAATTCCACCTCTTTTATAAGACCACTCCCTTATCCAAGCCAGACTAATGGCCGCATTACATGGCCTAATATTCCATGTAAGCGAGCACCGATCTGCTAGATTGGTGCTCGCTTACAGAGCCCATTGTCACTGCAAAGATGGTTTAAGAAGCTCCAGCAGTGGCTGCGGTGAGCTGAGAGAATCTGGAAGAATAAATTCAATAGATTCACAAGTGGAATGTATTATGTCACAGTTTCCCCAGAGGCTTAAACTTAACTTTCATTATCTTAAATGTATATAAAAATGAAAGAAATATAAGAGTGAGTGATAGTGCTGTGATTTAAAAATCCACTGTGGTTTGAGTAGATTGTGGAGTGCTATAGTATATTGCACAATTGATGCTATGTAATAGTATATCCAATTTCATCACACACTCCTCCAGCTTGGATAACTGTCACTAATGATGTTCCCCGGCCAGCGATATTATCGATTTCAATCTGTCTAAATGGCAAGCGATAAAGTTCAGGACACACTGCTTTTGACAGCTACTCAATGATTTAAAGGTATTAGCATATACTGTATCTGTGTAGGGTCATTTCACCAGAGTGGTCCCTGTGCAGAGGGTGCCTGACTGACTGACTATCTAGTCTATTGTGTAGAGTTAGCGATTTTTCACAATATGCTCCTCCTATCTAACGGACTTCTAACTCCTAATAGTTGTCTAAGTACCCCATACACAGATTACTAAAGTGCTGAACCACAAGGTATATTTAACCCCTTAAGGTCAAAGCCTATTTTCGTTTTTGCGCTTTTGCTTATTCCATTTTAAGTTTAAAAGTCCATAGCGCTTGCATTTTTTCACCTAGAGACGTATATGATCGCTTATTTTTTTGCGAAACCAATTTTACTTTGCAATGACAGGCATTATTTTTCCATAACGTATGCTGCGAAACCGGAAAAAAATCATTTGCGCTGTCAAATTGAAAAAAAAACGAATTTGTTTTGATTTCGGGGAGTTTTGCATTTACGCCGTCCGTCCTATGGTAAAACTGACTTGTTATGCATGTTCCTCAAGTCGTTACGATTACTATGATATATAACATGTATAACTTATATTGTATCTGATGGCCTGTAAAAAATTCAAACCATTGTTAACAAATATACGTTCCTTAAAATCGCTCCATTCCCAGGCTTATAGCACTTTTATCCTTTGGTCTATGGGTCTGTGTCAGGTGTCAGTTTTTGCGCCATGATGTGTTCTTTCTATCGGTACCTTGATTGCGCATATACGACTTTTTGATCATTTTTTATTACATTTTTTCTGGATTTGATGCGACCAAAAATGCTCAATTTTGCACTTTAGAATTTTTTTGCGCTGACGCCGTTTACCGTGCGAGATCAGGAATGTGATTAATTAATAGTTCGGGCGATTACGCGCGCGGCGATACTAAATATGTTTATTTATTTATTTATTTATATTTATAAAATGGGAAAAGGGGGGTGATTTGGACTTTTATTAGGGGAGGGGATTTTTTATTAATAAAAACACTTTTTTACTTTTTTTTTTTACTGTAACTAGAAGCCCCCCTGGGGGACTTGTATATAGACAGCACTGATCTCTCATAGAGATCAATGCTGTGTATATACACAGCAAAGATCGATTAGATCGGTCATAGATTACTATGGCCTGCTGCAGGCCATAGCAATCTATTGCCGAGCCGGGATCAGCGTCATTCCGACGCTGAGGCCCGGCACGGGCAGAAGAACGGATCTCCCCCCACTAGATCCGTCCCACTAGACACCAGGGACGTGAGGTCTGAAGCCTTTAAGTGCAGCTGTCAGGTTTGACAGCTGCACTTAGAGGCTTAATTAGCCGGCGCGGCAACGGGACCCGCGCCGGCTAATAGAGGCACTGCCCGGTTGCACGTGTCAGCCGGGATCAGCGCTGTTCAGAGCGGGGTCCCAGCGGGACCCCGCTCTGAACACCCCGAGCGGCACCATGACGTATCAGATACGTCATGGGTCGCTAAGGGGTTAAAATCCTGCCTTACCTAATCTGACATGTTTCATCAGTCATCGCTGATTTTTTAAAGATATCTGGCAAATAAGTTAACTTTTAAGCTCCCGGGTATGTACGACAGTGGGTAATAGGTCGATAGAAACCAATCTTCTTTTTTGTTCCATTTAGATATCTTCTATAACCATCCATTACTGGTGTAATTCATGTATTATCTGGCCATTCGAAAACAGATGACTTTGTGAATGAATCCCACATTCCTTTATGTCATTGCGCATGTTTACGCCCTTAGAATAATTAGATATCCCTTGTGGTTTATCACTTTAGTAATCTGTGTATGGGGTACTTGGACAACTATTAGGAGTTAGAAGTCAGTTAGATAAGAGGAGGGTATTCTAAAAATCGCTCACTCTAGACAATAAACTAGTTAGTCAGGCGCCAGGTGCATAGGGATCACTCTCCTATATGCTCCAGTCAGGGCCGTCTTAACAGCATTATGGGCCCCTGGGCAGAGGTGCGAATTGGGCCACACCCCCCGCGGCCGCCGCCATCAAAACCCCCCCATCTTTGCAACCCCGCCCCTAGCCAGTACAATTACGTACAATAAAAAATACAAATTATTGTTAACATAAACTTTAATTCACAACACAGTCTTTCAGCAGCGCAAAAACAAAAAATAACCGTGCGTGCATGCCTCACCAAACCAGACCAGGTTGGCTTCAAAGTATCCAAAAAACGCAATGGAGACAGCACTTCCAACAGCAATCTGCAGGGTTTATTGTCACACCAGTGCAACATGTCTCATCTATACAGAGGGGCAACAACATGACTATTATATATGAGAACCATGTTGTATCCCTGTATGTATACTGTATAATACAATATACAGGGAAACAACATGGCTTATATATAGAGAAGGGCAAAACAACATGTCTCATATATACAGAGGGGCAACAACATGACTATTATATTATATATGAACCATGTTGTCTCCCTGTATGTATACTGTATAATACAATATACAGGGAAACAACATGGCTTATATATAGAGAAGGGCAAAACAACATGTCTCATATATACAGAGGGGCAACAACATGACTATTATATATGAGAACCATGTTGTCTCCCTGTATGTATACTGTATAATACAATATACAGGGAAACAACATGGCTTATATATAGAGAAGGGCAAAACAACATGTCTTATATATACAGAGGGGCAACAACATGACTATTATATTATATATGAACCATGTTGTTTCCCTGTATTCTGTATACAGGGAAACAACATGGTTCATATATAATATAATAGTCATGTTGTTGCTCCTCTGTCTATATGAGACATGTTGTTTTGCCCTTCTCTCTCTCTATATATATGCCAGATAACAAGCAACAAATATTACCACCGCATACTGACTAACACCACCGCTGCTACTGACTAATCCACTGTACACAGATCACTATCACCTCATCCAGTCATATAGAGGTACCCAGCTCTACACAGGTTCTGTACACCATATACATTACAGTGCAGATACATCAAGTGACTCACATGGAACGTCTTCTCTGATCGGAGTTCTTCCCTTTTCATCTTCTTTTCCATTTGCCCCGTGCCGTTATGAGAACTTCTCCGAGCCACGAATCCACAGAATCTGCCAGACAGACATATTAGGCTCCACACTCTGTCACCATCCTCATCTCTCTACACACTGCACATCTGTATTGGCCCCTTATAGATAGCTCCCCCTGTATTACCCCTTATAGATGGCTCCCCCCTGTATCCCCCCCCTTATAGATGGCTCCCCCTGTATCCCCCCCCTTATAGATGGCTTCCCCTGTATAGATGGCTCCCCCTGTATTACCCCCTTATAGATGGCTCCCCCTGTATTACCCCCTTATAGATGGCTCCCCCCTGTATTACCCCCTTATAGATGGCTCCCCCTGTATTACCCCCTTATAGATGGCTTCCCCCTGTATCCCCCCCCCTATAGATGGCTCCCCCCTGTATCCTCCCCGTATAGATGGCTCTCCCGTATTCCCCCCTTATAGATGGCTCCCCCCTGTATCCCCCCCCCTATAGATGGCTCCCCCGTATTCCCCCCTTATAGATGGCTCCCCCCTGTATTACCCCCTCGTATAGATGGCTCCCCCCTGTATCTCCCCCTCGTATAGATGGCTCCCCCCTGTATCCCCCCTATAGATGGCTCCCCCCTGTATCCCCCCCTCATATAGATGGCTCCCACCTGTATCCCCCCCTATAGATGGCTCCCCCCTGTATCCCCCCTCGTATAGATGGCTACCCCCTGTATCCCCCCCTATAGATGGCTCCCCCCTGTATCCCCCCCTCTCGTATAGATGGCTCCCCCCTGTATCCCCCCCTATAGATGGCTCCCCCCTGTATCCCCCCCTATAGATGGCTCCCCCCTGTATCCCCCCTATAGATGGCTCCCCCCTATATCCCCCTATAGATGACTCCCCCCTGTATCCCCCCCTATAAATGGCTCCCCCTGTATCCCCCCTATAGATGGCTCCCCCCTGTATCCCCCCTATAGATGGCTCCCCCTGTATCCCCCCTATAGATAGCTCCCCCCTGTATCCCCCCCTATAGATGGCTCCCCCCTGTATCCCCCCTATAGATGGCTCCCCCCTGTATCCCCCCTATAGATGGCTCCCCCTGTATCCCCCTATAGATGGCTCCCCCTGTATCCCCCCCTATAGATGGCTCCCCCCTGTATCCCCCCTATAGATGGCTCCCCCCTGTATCCCCCCTTATAGATGGCTCCCCCGTATTCCCCCCTTATAGATGGATTCCCCTGTATCCCCCCTATAGATGGCTCCCCCCTGTATCCCCCTCTATAGATGGCTCCCCCCTGTGTCCCCCCTTATAGATGGCTCCCTCGTATTCCCCCCTATAGATGGCTCCCCCCTGTATCCCCCCCTATAGATGGCTCCCCCCTGTATCCCCCCTATAGATGGCTCCCCCCTGTATCCCCCCTATAGATGGCTCCCCCTGTATCCCCCTATAGATGGCTCCCCCTGTATCCCCCCCTATAGATGGCTCCCCCCTGTATCCCCCCTATAGATGGCTCCCCCCTGTATCCCCCCTTATAGATGGCTCCCCCGTATTCCCCCCTTATAGATGAATTCCCCTGTATCCCCCCTATAGATGGCTCCCCCCTGTATCCCCCCCTATAGATGGCTCCCCCCTGTGTCCCCCCTTATCGATGGCTCCCTCGTATTCCCCCCTATAGATGGCTCCCCCTGTATCTCCCCTATAGATGGCTCCCCCCTGTATCCCCCCTATAGATGGCCCCCCCCTTTATCCCCCCTATAGATGGCTCCCCCCTGTATCTCCCCCTCGTATAGATGGCTCCCCCCTGTATCCCCCCTATAGATGGCTCCCCCCTGTATCCCCCCCTCATATAGATGGCTCCCACCTGTATCCCCCCCTATAGATGGCTCCCCCCTGTATCCCCCCTCGTATAGATGGCTACCCCCTGTATCCCCCCCTATAGATGGCTCCCCCCTGTATCCCCCCTCTCGTATAGATGGCTCCCCCCTGTATCCCCCCCTATAGATGGCTCCCCCTGTATTCCCCCCTATAGATGGCTCCCCCTGTATCCCCCCCTATAGATGGCTCCCCCCTGTATCCCCCGCTCTCGTATAGATGGCTCCCCCCTGTATCCCCCCCTATAGATGGCTCCCCCCTGTATCCCCCCTATAGATGGCTCCCCCCTATATCCCCCTATAGATGACTCCCCCCTGTATCCCCCCCTATAAATGGCTCCCCCTGTATCCCCCCTATAGATGGCTCCCCCCTGTATCCCCCCCTATAGATGGCTCCCCCTGTATCCCCCCTATAGATGGCTCCCCCCTGTATCCCCCCCTATAGATGGCTCCCCCCTGTATCCCCCCTATAGATGGCTCCCCCCTGAACCCCCCCTATAGATGGCTCCCCCTGTATCCCCCTATAGATGGCTCCCCCTGTATCCCCCCTATAGATGGCTCCCCCCTGTATCCCCCCTATAGATGGCTCCCCCCTGTATCCCCCCTTATAGATGGCTCCCCCGTATTCCCCCCTTATAGATGAATTCCCCTGTATCCCCCCTATAGATGGCTCCCCCCTGTATCCCCCTCTATAGATGGCTCCCCCCTGTGTCCCCCCTTATAGATGGCTCCCTCGTATTCCCCCCTATAGATGGCTCCCCCTGTATCTCCCCTATAGATGGCTCCCCCCTGTATCCCCCCTATAGATGGCCCCCCCCTTTATCCCCCCTATAGATGGCTCCCCTCTGTATCCCCCCTTATAGATGGCTCCCCCGTATTCCCCCCTTAAAGATGGCTCCCCCCTGCACAGCAGATAAAAAAAAACAACACCCAACTCACCTACCAGCGCTCCCCCGTCGCTGCTTCCTCTCCTCTTCTGCCTCCGGCTGATGCGTCGCTCCCTGGGGGATTCTCCGGGAGCGCACACATCCGGAAGCTCAGTGTGCGCTCAGGCCGGGACTTCCGGTACAGGAAGCCCCAGCGACGCGCACTGAGGTTCCTGATGCGTGCGCTCCCTGAGAATCCCCCGGGGAGCGACGCATCAGCCGGGGCCGGATTTCCTCTTGCAACCGCAAGCAAGAAAGTGCTTGCGGTCGCAAGAGAAGGGGAAGGGGGGGCGGGAAGGGCCGTCTTACCCATTGGGCATGGGAGGCGGCTGCCCGGGGACCCTTGCGTCCTAGGGGGCCCCTGCCCACTGTCACAGCGGGCAGGGGCCCCCTAGGACGCAAGGGCCCCTCGGGCAGCCGCCTACCATGCCCAATGGGTAAGACGGCCCTGGCTCCAGTGCAATGACCCTGCACAGATACAGTATATGCTGACACCTTTACATCAGTAAGTAGCTGTCAAAAGCAACAAGTGTGTCTTGAGCTTTATTGCCTGCTGTTTAGACAGATTGAAATCAACATCATTAGTGATAGTTATCCAAGTTGAAGTGTGTGATGAAATTGGAGTTACTATTAAATAGCATCAATTGTGCAATATACTATAGCACTCCACAGTCTAATAAAACTACTACAGATTTTCAAATTATATATATCATAAAAATGAAAGTCTCTCTGTCTGTCTGTCTCTTCTCTATAGACTTCCAAACGCCTAAACCGTTTGACCCCAAATTTGGCCCACAGATATATTGGGTGCCTGGGAAGGTTAGAGCAAAGGTCCCATCCTTGCCAGATGTACAGGAGGGGAGGGGGAGGAGCGCCCCATAGAGATGAATGGGAGAATCTCCACACTGCACAGGTGATATAACTAGTGCTGCAGCTGCCCAGCAGAAATGGCAGTTGAAAGCCTCAGCGACCAATAGGATTACTACTTTCATTTTCAAAGGGAGCTGGAATCTGGTTGCTAGGGCCAGCTGCCTCACAACATACACAGAAATTAATATAGTGACAGTGTACAGTGCATATACAGTGTATACAGTAAGGTGCTTGGTGGTGATGGGGAATGTATACAGTAAGGGGGTGTTAGGGAATGTATACAGCATGGAAGCTACCTGGGGGAGGAGGGTGTATACAGCATTGGGGGCTACCAGAAGGGAGGAGTTTATACAGTATGGGGGCTATATGCAAGGGGGCAGTGTATACAGTATAGGGGATACCTTCAGGGGGGAGTGTATACAGTATGGGGGCTACCTGCAGGGGGGAGTGTATACAGTATGGGGGCAACCTGCAAGAAGGGGGGTTAGTGTATACAGTATGGGGGCTACCTGCAAGGGGGGGGGAGTGTATACAGTATAGGGGATACCTGCAGGGGGGAGTGTATACAGCATTGGGGTTACCTGCAGGGGGGAGTGTATACAGTATGGGGGATACCTGCGGGGGTGGAGTGTATACAGTATAGGAGCAATCTGCAGGGGTGAAGTGTATACAGTATGGGGGCTACCTGCGGGGGTGGAGTGTATACAGTATAGGGGCTACCTGCAGGGGTGGAGTGTATACAGTATGGGGGCAACCTGCAAGAAGGGGGGGAGTGTATACAGTATGGGGGCTATATGCAAGGGGGGCAGTGTATACAGTATAGGGGATACCTGCAGGGGGAGTGTATACAGTATGGGGGCTACCTGCAGGGGGGAGTGTATACAGTATGGGGGCAACCTGCAAGAAGGAGGGAGTGTATACAGTATGGGGGCTACCTGCAAGGGGGGGAGTGTATACAGTATAGGGGATACCTGCAGGGGGGAGTGTATACAGTATTGGGGCTACCTGCAGGGGGGGAGTGTATACAGTATGGGGGATACCTGCGGGGGTGGAGTGTATACAGTATAGCAGCAATCTGCAGGGGTGAAGTGTATACAGTATGGGGGCTACCTGCGGGGGTGGAGTGTATACAGTATAGGGGCTTCCTGCAGGGGGAGTGTATACAGTATGGGGACAACCTGCAAGAAGGGGGGGAATGTATACAGTATGGGGGCTACCTACAAGGGGGGAGTGTATACAGTATGGGGGCTACTACCTGCAGGGGTGGAGTGTATACAGTATAGGGACTACCTGCAGGAGGGGGTGTATAGAGTATGGGGACTACCTGCAAGTGGGGGGAGTGTATAGAGTATGGGGGCTACCCACAGGGGTGGGGGTGCATAGCGTATGGGGGCTATCTGTGGGGTGAAGTGTATACAGTATAGGGACTACCTGCAGGAGGGGGTGTATAGAGTATGGGGGATACCTGAAAGTTGGGGAGTGTATAGAGTATGGGGGCTACCCACAGGGGTGGGGGTGCATAGCGTATGGGGGCTATCTGTGGGGTGAAGTGTATACAGTCTGGGGGCAACCTGCAAGAAGGGGGGTAGTGTATACAGTACGGGGGCTACCTTTGGAGTGGAGTGTAAACAGTATGGGGGCAACCTGCAAGAAGGGGGAGTGTATACGGTATGGGGGCTACATGCGGGGGTGGAGTGTATACAATATAGGGACTACCGGCAAAATGGGGGGTATAGAGTATGGGGGCTACCCGCAGGGGTGGGAGTGTATACAATATGGGGGCTACCTGCAGGGAGGGAGTGTACAGTATAGGAGTACCTGCATGGGGAGGGGGAGTGTATACAGTACGAGCGCTAACTTCAGGGGGGGGGGTGAATACAGTATTAGAAATTTTTAAACCTCTTCTGTGTTTTTCTCACCAAGGATGAAAGGTAGTGCCTAAAAGGGCCAGATTATGATGATGCACCGCCAATGTTGCATATAATCAGACCGTATATTACACTGCCAAAGTTGCATATAACCAGGCTGTATATAACACTGCCAATGTTGTATATAACCAGGCTCTGTATATAACAGTGCCAATGTTGTATATAACCAGGCTCAGCATAACACTACCAATGTAGTATATAACAAGGCTGTCTATTACACGGACAATGTTGCATATAACCAGGCTGTATATAACACTGACAATGTTGTATATAACCAGGCTCTGTATATAAAACTGCAAATGTTGTATATAACCAAGTTCTGTATACAGTCTGATCACATGACATCTCAGTTTGACTATTAGGTATTTAGGATGTTTAAAGTTTTTTAGTTTATTTCTAATGTGCATAGGCTACAATTTACATAAACAGTGCAGAACTGTCGGGATATATAGTATATAAAGGGCTATAAAGGGCTCCTGGCAATTTCCCCTTAAACAAAAAAAATCTTTTAAAATGTGCCCGGAGCCTTGGCTGGAGTAAAAAATTATCATTTGACCTGTAGCAGGCAAGTCAAAGTGGTGTGGCCTATTCAGAGTAGGAGAGGCTTTCTATAGGAATCCCCATAGAAAACCTCTCCTGCTCTGGACAGTTCCTGTCTCGGACAGAGATGTCAGCAGAGAGCACTGTGTCAGACTGAAAAGAAAACATTTCCTGCAAGCCAGCTGCCCATTCTTGTGTATAAGCAGACTTGACTGTGTTGTGTTTGCTACCCCAGCTCCTCCAAAAACCCTCTTCTGCCAGGAGTTCTCACCTCCTGACCTAAATCACCTAAAACTTTATGACCCAATTTACACATTTTTTGTCTTCTTCATAGCCGCAGACCTTCAGCTATAGACAGGTCCATTCATAACCATCTGCATTAGCATGGACCCATTTATTGAGAATAGGTGATCCATGCTGCAACTACAGGCTGTACAATGGTTTACCCATTCTTTTGTGTGGCACGGAGCATTGCCAAAATATCCATGTCATGGTGGGCACAACCATGATGTGTATGACCCTTTACCCATAGGTTATACCCAATTGTAAATGTAAACATCCCTATTATTATATGTTGTATTAAATCATGAACTCTATGTACTGTGGGTAGGGTACATGTAGGGGCTAAAAGATCTATAAGATCTCACTGCACCTGTTACTGCAGACTGACTTAAGCAGAATTATTCTTTCATAGCACAAGCTTACTAATGGGAATGCAAATCTCTTCTTTACAGAAATGAAGGGCAGTGGTCTGTGTCTACCCCTCCTCTCAGTTTTCCACTGGTATTGAAGCAGTTAATCAGCTTAGTTTTTGTAGTGGCCACTGTCCTGGTATCCTGTGCAGACTATAAGGAACACAACACAGGGAAATCTAAAGATTTAATGGCACACTGAGGAAGCATTTACCGTGCTATTTTCAAGCGACATGGTGCATCGCTCCTCAACAAATGTGATACCAGAGCATGGCATCGAAGAAGACAAGGCTTTTCTCGTTACGTTTGTTACGTTTCCATTAAATCATAAAAGCATTGTAGCAATTTCATGGTTGCAGGAAGTTTTCCAAAATCCAGACGACAAAACAAGTTATCAAAAAAAGCTTAAGTGAGAAGACCGCAATACACAGATCTCCTGCAAAATGATGTTTTTATTTCAGCTTTTCATTTCTTACCCAAAGAGGACATAGAAAATCTGCAGGCTGTCACTTGGCAGTGATAGAGGCGGTGCACACATAGTTGGGTTATATTGGTAAAGCACAGCCAAGAGCCTCTCATAAACAAATGAGTCATATACCGTTGGTGGACTGGCTTATTACTAGACAACTTCCTGAAAGAGCATTAAGTGCAGAGCTGTAACCTGGCCAGGCACAGGAGGTGTTCCCGCTAACATCCAGGGAACTCAAACACTCTCATTTATTAAATGGATGTGTTCTTGATATAAAAGGAATGGTGGAAGCAGCTGTGACACAGAAGAGAAGCATGAAATATACTCCAATGTCCATAACAGTCTATTGTTAAGATTTTAAAATGACAGTTTCTGTTTTTTTATTCTGGGTCCTTCAAATGATACATAGAACACAGTTGAGCATAATGGTAAGAAGTGTGCAATGTTTTCCCCATGAGGACTGAGGAGACCTGGGATAGTTGGGGACCTGCTTCCGCCTTTAGTTAAAGGAGAGGTCTGGCCGTATGAAGGAGCCCACAGGCGGCAGGATCAGGGGAGAGGATAACAAGCAGTCCTTACATCTCCCGGCTCCCCGCTAAAAGGCATGTTCCCCCATGTTGTGATGATGTCACGACTTCAGAGGAAATGCCCGTCCCGGCTGATGGAAAGCCCCTTTAGCCAATCATCCCACCCCAGTCACTGATTCGCTGAAAGGGCTGTCCATCAATCGGGTCATAACGTTGGCTCAAGTGGATATCACGGAGCCTGGCGGGGGTCCTGGAGTGGTGATCCATCACAGCAGAGGCACCAGGAGAGGTGAGTTGATAGGGTTTGGTATTTTTTCCCACTTCCCTTGTATTTGGAAAAAATGTTCTGTTGCTGGACTAGACTGGACTGGACTGAACTACCTGTATACCCATTATTTTTATTTTTAAGATTAGAGGCTACCTTACCAGTTGTCAAGGGCAATGGCATTGATATGGATGCAACTCAAGAGTGCACTAAATATACAAAATTTGACATCCTTGACAGCATTGCTACTGTACTTTATAAGCACTCTAGAGATTCTAAGCAGAGACTCCAGTTAAGGGATTCTAGCATAATACGGATCTGTCTTCCAGCCGCAGGTCCCTGTCTGACTGCAGGTCCGATGACCTGAACTGACAGCTGTCCGCAGCTGACAGCAGATCCACAGTCATGCTGAGAACTGCAACAGTAATACGGGGGCAAACATGCATCTGCAGTATGCTAATGTCAGCCAGTCTTCTCCTGTACCTAAAGCCCACAGGCCTCATGCAATATAAGGAAGAAGAAATGCCATAAATGTACAGTGCTGGACTTAGGCTATGTTCACACTACTTAAAGGACGGCCGTTTTTGCCGATGGCAACAACGACCATACTTTGTATGGTGTGGAACTGTCTTTTCTTGTATGGGATCCCGGCCGGAGCGTATACACATTGTATACACTTAAGCCTGGATCCATTAAGGGGCCGCAAATAACTGACATGTCAGTTTTCTGCGGCTGCAATTTAGTGAATTGCGGCCGCAGAAAGACCTTTCAGTTCACACAATGAAGTGAGCGGCTCCGGCCGCTTGCTTCATTGTGTGCTGTGGGAGGTTCTGATGCAGGCGCGCGCTGATGTGCCCGCATCAGAACCCTGCGGCCAAAAATGATCCGTGCAAAGACCTCTTCACGTAGTGTGAGCATAGCCTTAGTGCTTATACTATTTGGCTATGTTCACACAACAATTTTTCAGCTCCGTTTAACCCCTTCAAGACCAAGCCTATTTGCACCTAAAAGACCAGGCTCATTTTTCAAAATCTGACCTGTCTCACTTTATGCGCTTATAGCTCAGTGATGCTTTAACGTATGCTAGCGATTCTGAGATAGTTTTTTCGTCACATATGGCACTTTATATTAGTGGCAAAATTTGGTCACTATTTTGTGTGTTTTTTGTGAAAAACATCAAAATATCATGAAAAATTTAAAAAATTAGCATTTTATAAACTTTGAAATTCTCTGCTTCTAAAAAAAGAAAGTTGTATCACATAAATTAGTTACTAAGTCACATTACCGATATGTCCTCTTTATTCTGGCTTCATTTCATAAATATATTTTACTTTTTTAGGGTTTAAAAATTTATCAGCAAATTACCACATTTTCGTGAAAGTTTCCAAAACTGATTTTTTTTTAGGGACCAGTTCTTTTTTTAACTTGATTTAGGAGGTTTTTATACTGGAAACCCCCATAAGTGACCCCATTTTGGAAACTAAACACCTTAAAGAATTAATCTAGGGGTAATTTGCTGAAGCAAAACCGCAGCTAGTAATAGTTATTAGAATAGCGCAGTTACTAAAATAAAATAAAAAAATGAGATTACAGGTAATGTGGGGTGGTTACAGACAGTCTGGGGTGGTTTCGGACAGTCAGGGGTGGTTCCGGGTAATCTGGAGGTGGTTACGGGCAGTCTGAGGTGGTTCCAGGTAATCTGGGGTGGTTACGGGTAATCTGGGGTGGATACGGTCAACATAGGGTGGTCACGGGCAACCTGCTGTGGCTACGGCAACCTGGGGTGGTTAGAGGCCACCTGGGGTGGTTACGGGCAATGAGGGGTGGATACGGACAACCTGCTGTGGTTAGAAACAATCTAGGGTGGTTACAGGCAACCTGCTGTGGTTACAGGCAACGTGGGGTGGTTACAGACAATCTGGGGTGGTTACGGACAATCTGGGGTGGTTACGGACAATCTGGGGTGGTTACGGACAATCTTGGGTGGTTACAGACAATCTCTGGTGGTCACACACAACCTGGTTACAGGCAACCTGCTGTGGTTACGGATAAACTGAAGTGCTTATAGGTAATCTGAGGTGGGTACCTGTAATCTGGCGTGGTTACGGGCAATCTGGAGGGGGTCATTGGCAATTTGTGGTGGTTAGAGACAAGCTCCAGTGGTCAGAGGCAAGGTGCGGTGGTCAGAGGCAAGGTGCGGTGGTCAGAGGCAAGGTGCGGTGGTCAGTGGCAAGGTGCGGTGGTCAGTGGCAAGGTGCGGTGGTCAGAGGCGACGTGCGGTGGTCAGAGGCGACGTGCGGTGGTCAGAGGCAACCTGCAGTGGTTGCATGCAATCTGGGGGGTTACATGTAATCTGGCATGATTACGGGCAACCTGCGGTGGTTACGGGCAACCTAAAGGGTTTACAGACAAACTAGAATTGTTACGGATAGACTGAAGTGCTTATAGGTAATCTGGGTGGGTACATGTAATTCGGGGTGGTTACAGGCAATCTGGGGTGATTACGGACAATCTAGAGGGGGTCACTGGCAACGTGCGGTGGTTACAGGCAACGTGCGGTGGTTCAGGCAACGTGCGGTGGTTACGTGTAATCTGGGGGGTTACGTGCAATCTGATGTGATTACGGACAACCTGGGGTGGTTACGGGCAACCTGCGGTGGTTACGGGTAATCTGGGGGGGGGGGGATCGGGGTAATTTGGGAGTAAACTGCAATTATTACTATAATAAAAAAGTGTGTGTTTTATTTTTTTGTATGTTTGTCACTTTTTGTACTTTATACATTCATTTTTACTGTATTACTATGATTACTGTGATATTTTCTATCACAGTAATCATAGTTCAGTGAAAGAGACCAAATTGGTCTCTGTCACTTAAAATTTTCAGAGCTGGCTGGTTGTGGAGCGCATGCGCACTTCATAACCAGCCAGGACGTCGAGGAGGAAGGAGCTCCAGGATCAGGTGAGTATCAGGTGAGTATATGGGGTAGGGGAGGGTGACTGGGGGACGGGGGTGACAGGGGGGTGGGGGGCGACTTGGGGGGTGGGGGCACATCACTTTTTATCCCCTGTCACCAATCATTTATGTTGACGGGATAAAAAGTGCCTGGAGCACATGGTACAAGCGATCAGCGGTATATAGTATATACCGCTGATCGCTTGTACCGGGACCACACAGGGGGGTCCCCGATCACTGCCCCATGCTCTCTGCTACCTCCGGTGGCGGAGAGCATGGGGTTTTCATTTCATTTTTACTAGGAGATCACTGTGAACAGATATACTCTGTTCACAGTGATGGCGGTGGCCATCTTGGATCTGATGGCCGCCGCAGGGAGGGGGGGTTAGTTACCGGGGCACTAGGGGGGCTGATCTGGGGTCTGATTTTACTTATTTCATCTCCCCCCACCGTGGATTCACGGTGGGGGGAGATGAAATACAGCGGCCATTTCGGTTGTCACTAAGGGGTTATTGGGAGTCAGCTGCGGGATCGCAGCTAATTCTCATTATCTCCGATGCTGTACTCAGATGACAGCGGGATCGCTATCCCTGCAGCGATGCCGCTCTCATCATAAAGCCCCGTCAAAGCAGGAACGTATATATACATTCCTACTGCACAGGGCATGTGCAATAGGAACGTATA